>NC_051222.1:10810743-10853243 GCF_015220715.1 Pygocentrus nattereri | reverse complement strand
CATTGTATGAGGAATGCCTACTTAATCAGCAGCCCTGCCCAGTGCTAATTAAAAAACTAGCCTTGAGAAAAAATAATCTTACCTAAAATTATGCTCTTATAAATAGAGGTTCCTACATGGTTTTTAGGCCTTGACGTAGCGTTCTAGGAAAAACTAATTGATTTAGAACTCATGAGTGCACGCTAAAAACCGCTGGGCTATTTTCTCTTCTCAGACGCTGGGTTGAGGATGGTGGATCATTTTGTTGGGGAACTTCCACAGTTCTGGGTAGTTTTTAGGTAGTTTTTGGGAACCCAAGGGCTGTGTTAATGACTGTGTCATAATAATAACCCAGTCAGTGAGTTTAAAACACTTGGTTTAACGGCTACTCATCGGGCCACAGCACAGCTCGGAATCAATAAGTAAACTTGCGTGAAATATATATAAACTGTATACATAAATATATAAACTGTATTTTTATTAATATATCTATATTTCTCTGTTTATGACGTGGGAGTGACAGCATTAACCTCGGCTCGCTATGACTTAGTCATAACGTTTATTATTGTTAGCCTACCAACTGAGTTACATAGATGACCTAGCTAGCTAACCGAACAATGGATCTCTCTATACATTTCTTTGGATAAGGCAAAACATTTTGTTTTGTTCTTGTTTGTTGTGTGTTTTTGCCTTACTTTTGCCCTCTTCTCCTTCAGCTTAAATATTAATAAACGAAAGATTTTTATTTTACAGTTTGTCATTATTGAGCAAGTCCTGGTAGCTGACCAGGTGAACTTTTGTGATGGTGTCTCTGGTGGTTGCTAGAGTGTTGCTAAATGGTGTTGCTAAGCAGTTACTAGAATGTTGCAAGTCGGTTGCTTGGGTGTTGTGAAGCAGTTATTAGGGTGTTCCAGGTGGCTGTTAGTACTTTTTGGCATAACAATAATACATACACATATTTAACAATTTACTATTCAACGGAATATTTTTTGTGTGTTTATTCTAACTGTAGGGATACTTTAAAGAAAAATAGTCCTCAAAGACACGTGTATGTTTTCTGGTGGTTTTGGATAGTAAATAAAATGGCTATATTTGTGTTGAAGACATTGACCCCTGGTTCCTATCACCACCGCTGTAAACAAATCAGAGTTGGTATGCTTTTCTGCAATGAAGCATTTCACACCAAGTCACTCTAGATGACTTTGCCTACGTCTCAACTTTTCAAAAATTGGTAGGTTTCACCACAACCATCCATTGGGTCATCCACTACCATGTGACATGTTCACTGTTTTGTTTTACCTTTCTGACACCTTAGTGTTTACTGTCCTATATTATGTTCTTTTCTTACTTATTCAAATCACTTTCAGCATTGAGCTAAATACAACATGACATGTTGGCAGGGTTCTTTGAGATGCATCTAGGCTTAGAGCATTATGAATCACCAATTGTTCGCTCTTAAGAAACCCATTGTGAATCAATAACATCATGAAATTACTTTCTCCCGGTCACCATTTACATAAATTGCTTTTAAATCGACATAAACAGCTGCTTGCCTTAAACTGAGGCTTGTCTTTGATATACTGGTTGCGTAAGGTGCTTTTAAATGAGTTGACCAGCATGATATAATAAAAACAAACCTCCATGTGAGCCAACATTGAGATGCATATTTGCTCATCCAAGTTATGTTGGACTTTGTGTGTATATGGCCATGCTGAAACCTGCTTATAACAAACAATTAAAGGACGCAGTTTCTTTTGTCAGCATTCACTTCGTAAAGCATCATTTCTATGGCAACTCTGGCTTGTACACTGAGCGTTGCACATATATTATTACCGTCCGTGATCTACTTCACACAGATTTAATAGCAGTAGAACGTCCAGGAAATCCTGGCTTGTTAATATTTTGATAACCACTGTGGTTGAAATCTCCTGGTGATACTAGAAGGTCTTAACACCACCACCAGTCACCAACAGCTTCACCGTGGTTTGATTTATCACAAATATTTTGCCAGAAACAGCAGGAAATCTCAGAGCTTCTGTTTTCAGTTGATTTAAATAGATTGATAGATCATCACTGCCACAGATGTTCAAGATAAAAAACACAGGTTCCTAAATGTCTGTTGACTTGGATGTACTGTTCTTGGAAAAGCCTAGAACTGGTTTAGAACCTTTCCATTATGTGGAGTTTATCTTTAAACTTCAAAGAAAAGTTCTTCACACTTGCACATCGTATTTACAAAAATGAAATGGTTAATGGTTCTTGGCCGGAACGTACTGCTCTAGGAAAACATCGTAACTGGTATAGAACCTTTAGAT
This sequence comes from Pygocentrus nattereri, assembly GCF_015220715.1. Taxonomy (NCBI): domain Eukaryota; kingdom Metazoa; phylum Chordata; class Actinopteri; order Characiformes; family Serrasalmidae; genus Pygocentrus; species Pygocentrus nattereri. The sequence goes on along the minus strand of NC_051222.1, from coordinate 10,850,949 downwards.
TCTCTGGAGGTTCTTAAAACTTTGGGGAAAAAAAGTTTCTTCAGACTCACACATCACACTTACAAGAACACTCCTAGAAAGCGATACATTAAAAAAATAAAAATACATGAGCGTCCTAAATTGTTCTTATTTTGGACAAACTGTTTTACAAAAGCTGTAACTGGTCTAGAACCTTCACATTATGCGGAGGATCTTTGTAGTAAAGGGTTCTTTATGCAAGCACAACTCACTTACAAAAATTGTTCTGTAAAGAACCATCCATTAAAAAAATTCTTACTGTTTTAGAGAAAACTGTAATTGTTATAGAACTGTTAATTATGTGGAGGTTCTTTAAACTTGACAAAAAGATTGTTCATGCAAGCACATCGCACTTCCTGCTGCACAGTTTGTGTTGGTCATCCTCTAGTCCTTCATCAGTGGTCACAGGATGCTGTCCACAGGACGGTGTTGGCTGGATATTTTTGGTTGGTGGACTATTCTCAGTCCAGCAGTGACACTGATGTGTTTAAAACTCCAGCAGCACTGCTGTGTCTGATCCACTCGGACCAGCGCAACACACACTAACACATCACCACATCGTGTTACTGCAGTGCTGAGAATGATCCACCACCCAAATGGTACCTGTTCTGTGAGGGTCCATGGGGCTCCTGACCACTGAAGAACAGGGTAAAAGGGGGCTACAAAAGTATCAGAGAAACAGATGGACTACAGTCTGTAACTGTAGAACTACAAAGTGCCCCTATGTAGTAAGTGGAGCTGATAAAATGGACAATGAGTGTAGAAACAAGAAGGTGTTCAGAATGTTATGCCTGATCAGTGTATGGCATTGCTCAAAGAGCCCTTTTATCAAGAGTGTATATCCAAGACAAGAACCATCTCCTTTACAAAACTGGTTCTCTAAAGCATCATCCATTAAAAGGTTCTCTAACCAGAAATGGTTCTTCTATGGCATCATGCAAAAAAAACATTTCTGGCAGCTTTATATTTAAGAGTATACATTTTCTTGCTGTAGAGCCTTTACATTATATGTATAAAAGATTCTTCACACTAGTCCTTCATCAGTGGTCACGCAACGCCGCCCACAAGACGCTGTTGGCTGAATGTTTTTGCTTAGTGGACTATTCTCAGTCCAGCAGTGACACTGAGGTGTTTAAAACTCCAGCAGCACCGCTGTGTCTGATCCACAGTGTGTCTGAGTGTAGAAACAAGGAGATGGCCAGTCAAGGTATCTTTCTTGATTGTAACACCTGTATGTGCTTATTTCACAACATAAACAAAACTGTAAAGATTTGAAACCATGTTGATGGGACTTTAATAATAATTAATAGCATATTAGTTTGTGTGAGCAGGTCATTCTTTCCAAGGTTTATCATCTTCTATCATGTTCTTCTATGTTAAGTCAATTATGAATGGTCAAGTCTAAGGCCAGTCCCATTTAACCCCTCGCCCTTACCACTTTGTCCTTAGCCCTCTGTTTTGCGCGTTCACATCTAGGGGTTGGATGTCCCAGTTGTTGTTGAGATAGACGTGCAGGGTAATCTGTTGGGGTTACATGGCCCTCCAAATGTTTTTCAGAGGCGCACTCCAAACACATTGTTACGAGAAAAAAAGAAAAAACTGCAAGATGGCCGCGTGAGCGACCAAAGAAACCCACAAAAATCTCATGTACATATTGCAAATTTCTCTTTGTTTTAAGTTATTAAAGTCTTTATTCTTTTACATAAATGGTTGAAACTATAATGAATGCAATTTCCCTCTGGGATCAATAAAGGATTCTGATTCTGAAATGTGAGAATATTCTCCATTAAAATTGACAATAACCATTGTTTTATCTTAGTTTAATGTCATTTCAGTGTATTTTGGTCATTTTCTACATAACAAGCATAAAAAAAAATGCTAATAGCATGCTAATGTCTCAGTACCAAGCTAGCTAACTTTCCCGTTCCACCTTAAATAGTCCAGCAACGTTGACGCCTGAAGCGCCAGAATGTGACTGCTGCACCATTTAAGGTGGAATGGGGAAAATTGGAACAAGAAGCTGGTGAATAGCTGACTTCAGCTTCGTAACATCAAAGAATTAGTGGTGGGCGATAATAAATAATTGTCTTAAACCCCCTCTTTGAAAGCATATGATGCCTCTGCTATCACTCTAGACAGACTGGGTTGCCTATAGAGCAGCACTAGTAGCTGTAAATAAAGCAATATTTTTTTTGTTTGTTTGTTTGTTTTTTTGAGGGTCTCATTTCGTAGGGCAAGATTTTAACCACTACCCCTTGTAATGCCTTCGGTTAGGGTGACACTCAAATACAAGGGGTAGGGGTAAAAAGAAGAAATGGGATTGGGCCTAACTAATGGTTGCTTTTCATTCTAACATACATTGCCGTGTTCCCTGCTTTACAGAGGCCACATGGTTGTTTTGTCTGTGGCTCTGGCTGTAATTAAATGCTTTGGGGTTTTTGTTGCGATTGGCCAGCTGATGATTTGTTCCACGCAAATTTTATGCGACTCCTGCCCACCTTTCACTAGTGGATTATAGCCTTCATTCATCTCTGTAGACTCTGGTTCTCCTCCCCACCCCCTCTCCCTGTCCCTCTCCCTGTCCCTCTCCCTCCCTCTCTCTGAGACCACTGAAGCGTAGTGTCCTGGCAGTGGGACTGAGGCCGTGGGTATCGCGGATGTGTGTATGAGGGCTGGCATGGCTGCCCCGTCCTGCCCTGGCGCTCCCCTGGCACAGAATAAAGATAGCCCTTTCTCACAGTGCCAATCTGCCACTTCTCGCCATGCTTCCTGCACTAGAACCCCAGCCATGTCCATCTACAAGCAGCTACGCTAGTCGATGGCCATAATCATCTGCCTTCAAATCCTTCAGCGTCCACCTTTAAATGGTGCTGAGCCACGTATCTTAAAAATACAGGTGCCAAAAGGGATTCTTTGGGGGTGATGCTGTAGAGGAACCACTCTTGGCTCCCAAAAGAGCCTACCAGTGAAGGAATATTTTAATTTCTGAGTCTGAAGAACGTTTTAGAAGTTCAAAGAGCATCCACATCATTTCAAGGTTCTTCTCCACTTATTTATTTTTTTTCTTGGAACCAAACATCCAAGTGAAGAACCACTTTAGGAATATTAGTTTGAAGAATGTAGTTCTGTATGTACTGTACACTCTTAAAAAGGGTTCTTTAAACTGTGCTGTAGGAGAACCGCTCTCGGTTTTAAACAAGAGTAAAAAGAACCTACGCTCCTAAAAGTAAACGTGCCAAAAAAGGATTCTTTGCTGCAGAAGAACCACTTTTCCCCCTAAAAACTTTGAAAGGATGGCTCTTTGGAGAACTGTCTATTTGTAAAGAAGACGTATGTGTATGTATGAGTGAAGGACATTTTTGAAGTTTAAAGAACATACAATGTTCTACAAAATGTTAGGCCCATATAATATAACGGTTCTGTGAAGAACCCTTATACTGGTGTACAACCTTGAATTTTTTTAACCGTTAAAAAACTTCTTCAAACTCACAAATCAGCCTTTTAAACGTGTTTTTTAGGGAACCAAAAGTGTTTTGAATCATCCACTAAAAGTTTTATAGGGAAGCAAAAGTAGTTCTTCTATCTAGCACCTTTATTTTTAAGAGTGTGGTGTTGCTATTCTACCATCTCATTTGTAGTTCTACAGTTACAGACTGTAGTCCATCTGTTTCTCTGCATAGTTTGTTAGCCTCTTTTACCCTGTTCTTCAGTGGTCAGGACCCCCATGGACCCTCATAGAGCAGGTACTATTTGGGTGGTGGATCATTCTCAGCACTGCAGTAACACTGGCGTGGTGGTGGTGTGTTGGTGTGTGTTGTCCTGGTCTGAGTGGATCAGACACAGCAGTGCTGCTGGAGTTTTTAAACACCTCAGTGTCACAGCTGGACAGAGAATAGTCCACCAAGCAAAAATATCCAGCCAACAGCGTCCTGTGGGCAGCATCCTGTGACCACTGATGAAGGACTAGAGGATGACCAACACAGATGAGCTATCGTCTCTGACTTTACATCTACAAGGTGGACTGACAAGGTAGAAGTGTTTAAAACTCCAGGAGTTTAAAAACTCCAGCAACACTGCTGTGTCTGATCCACTCATACCAGCGCAACACACACAAATACACCACCACCACATCAATGTTATTGCAGTGCCGAGAATGATCCACCGCCCAAATAGTACCTGCTCTGAGGGTCCATGGGGGTCCTGACCACTGAAGAACAGGGTAAAAGGGAGCTAACAAAGTATCAGAGAAACAGATGGACTACAGTCTGTAACTGTAGAACTACAAAGTGCACCTATATAGTAAGTGGAGCTGATAAAATGGACAATGAGTGTAGAAACAAGGAGGTGGTCAGAATGTTATGCCTGATCGGGGTGGAAGAACCATTTTAATTCCCTAAAGAACTGTTTATAAATGAGATGTGTGAATGTGAGGAACCTTTTTTAAAGTTTAAAGAACACAGAGTTGTGTTTACTTCTTTCCACTTCAGAAATCAACAAAATATTTCAACCAAACATATGCAGCTCTGGAACCATTTTTAAAAGGTTCTTTAATCTTTTAACTGTGTGTACAAATATTTGTATGAACTGCTGATACAGAGTAACAGAGGCTAGAATGGAGGAGTTTATTTCAGATCTCTAAACTGATCTCTGAATCTTCCTGTTTTATCTAGGCCCTGTTTTGGATTATGTCTCTGTGGAGATCGACGGATTTGCTTGCGTTTGCTCATTCGGTGCTTATGTTGCAAATGAGACAATCGTAACTGCTACGAATGACAGATCGTAAAATGGTTTGCGGGAATTAAATCCTGAGATTCCACTCCTCATATTCTTTACTTCATTCAGATCAATTCAGAAGGTGGGCGTCGTGTGACGCTGTAACTGTCTTCTTTCCAGTCAAATAGATGGTGATGTCATTTTAAACCCTTATAATAAATGAAGCTGAACTCACGTTTTTTTTTTCTACTGAAATTCGACGCATTTTTCCACAAACCTGGGCTGTAAGCTATAAACAGATGACGTCTTTTCAGTGATCTGCTCTGTAAAAATCATTTTTTTTATAAACTAATAAAAAGAGCATCTAAGATTTTTGGATTTCAGCAGTAAATTGTAAGCAAACAGCACAATGTGTGATCATAAAACATCATTTCTGTTCATTTGAGGAACTTTTTACAAAAAAGAAATAAATAAATAATTACATTTATTTCTTGCCGTTACTGAATAATTGGTCTTATGATTTGGTCACGTAAATTTAGATGGACAAACCAAAATATACCCTGGTGAATAAGAGGCTAACTGCTTCTTTCAGTTATCCCGATTTTATATAAGCATTGACTGTACCGAAGAACCCTTGAAGAACCCATTTTTCTGAGGGTGTGCACTTCCAATGTAGAGTGCTTTAACAGTCAGTTCATACATTAGATAGGATGTCAAACCTGAGCATGTTCAGCCAGTATCTCCTCTGTAAGCTTAGGCATTTTATCATGATGAAATATTCATTTTTCATGTGTCATCATGCCCCTGGTTGTTTGCATGTACTAAATTAACATGTTCCTCCTCATGTGTGCTCCTTAAAGGGAGGAAAATCTGGATCATTCATATGAAGTAACAGGGACAGGTGTGTTGTATGTGTGTGTGTGTGTGTGTGTGTGTGTGTGTGTGTGTGGTCATCTTCCTGTGAGTAATTCTCTGAAATGATGAGGCTCATAATGAAACACATTGTCAGGTGATAATAACAGAATGAAGTCGAAGGTTCAAAATCGCGGGTGTGAGACCGTCACACCAACACGCCGTCGGCGAAGAGACATTGAGGGGGTTTCATTCAAACAAGTCGCTCTCCATGTACAGTTTTTCGGCCTTCTTTTGTCATATTTTTGTATTTTGTGTAAACCCGTATTGGCGAGGGGGGGTCGTGGGGGGGGGGGGGGGGGGGGGCTTGTGGCTGACGGAGAGGTCGGGTTAACAACGGTTCAGGGTGCAGAAATACGGTCTTACACGCTCATGTAATAGAATTTGGGATAATCTTTTATCGCGGCGAGACACCCATGGAATTGATTTGAAACAAAAACACACCATAGCAGCTGAACATTTCAATTTATCCCAGGCTTTAATAAATGTTTGCCAGGCATCATATTTAAACGGACTAATTCCATTTTTTACGATTTAACAGTCGTGCCTTTTCCCATTAATTCTCGACACACAAAAGGAAGGCTTTGCTTCCCTGCCATTTATTGAATAAATATGAAAATAAAACAGATGGAAATATTAAATAGATATGTGGGATTAGTGCACGCAGTAAAACATAAGTGTGAGTGCATATGTAATACTAATGTCTTGGTGCATGTGCGAGAGAGAGAGAGAGAGAGAGAGAGAGAGAGAGAGAGAGAGAGAGAGCTGTAAAAAGAAAGGGTTGGTTGCTAGCCTCAGTGCTAAGCAAGGTTTTTTTTCTTTTCTCAACTTTTTTGGCAAGGGCATTGCAAATGTAAATTAAGGTGGTGCTGTGCTTAAAACGACCACATCTGTCTGATTCTATTTCTAGGACATGTGGCATTATTGCTTTTAGACTTTGGACTATTCACAACAAACTTTCTGGGACTAGACATGGATTTTCAGGCCCACATGGCTTATCTGACACTTCAAAACATACCTTTCACTCCCCAATCCACACTGTCCATATCTGAAAACGAACCTGCAAAAAACAGCTGTTTTGTGATGTCACAAAAAACAGCATATTATGACAGTATAGCTCCACCCATTGTGAAGTTATAAGGAGTGTGTCAGCCTGAACTTCTCTTTCAATGAGCCATTAAACCGGGCAGCCGATCAGCACAGGGTTTATTTACATATATGAATCATTCTAACAAATTTAGAGGTCAAGACTTATTCCAGACTTTGAACAGAGTCGGGCTTTAGACCAAACATTCCACTTTTTCATTAACAAAACACGCATAAACAGAACTGAAACTTTGTCATATGTTTCAGTATTGACTGTTTCGGTAGTGACCGTTTTAGCTCATTTGGAGCAGAACTCAAAAACAATAGCCAGTGCATGACTAGCAAGCACAGCTTTAAACTGTTGTACACACATAATGTTTTTATTGAAACGAGAAAAGGTTTACTGTAAAAAAAATCTGTGTTTCAGTAGTGACACTTCTTAATGTTCCACACTGACTTTGACTTTGGGACACATTTACTTCAAAACAATGGTATCTAACTGCCCACCATGTGGCCATAAGCCTCTGGCCATTGACTAAAGATCTGTTTCGGTAGTGACATGAAAATGTGGCTCAGCATTTTTTAATTTTAAAAGTTTAACTAGTGATAAATAGAAATTTTCAATTTCACTTTAAATGAAAGAAAAAGTAAGTAAAATTATTTTGACAGCGTGAAATTTAGGGATTAGTTTGGAACAGACACCTCACTTTAGAAAGTACTGCATAAAGTATGATTTTGTATATATTTAGCATATTAAATATTATTAAATATATCAAGACATGTTGCTTGTAAATATCTAAAATCTGATTACTTCATTGTTTTCTTTTATTGTGATAAGTCATAATAACACTTTTACATGACCTTTTTTCTAGACCTTTCTTTTACAAAAGCTTTTTTTTAATGTGCTATTATGACTAATATATGTAAATGAGCTCTGTTTTGACTGGCTGCTCCATATTGCGCCTTAGTAAAAAAAACACCCATGTTGAATTTCTTGTTTATGTGATATTATGAGAACCACCAGTTTTGCTCTGCCCATTCATGTTGGAGTCCAGCCTGGACTACTTTTTGAACAAGATGTACTACAAAGAGGCCAGTTAGAACAGAGCTCATTTACATAGGTCAGTCTTAAAAGCACAATACAAAAAACAGCCTGTTTAATTCTAAGGGATACGGGCAGGTTTGGGAAAAGCTCATGTAAAAATTAATGTTGGCTGTTTTGAGTATATGTATCCACAAAAAGGTCATGAAGTGACCTTGAGGATGAAAATTAAATACAACAACAATGGGCCCTTGCAGTTAATGAAAATGGATTTTGTAGAATAATCACTTTATTTTTCATTTAAAAAGTCTTATAATTGGTGCTTTTTAAAGAACTATTTATGTAAAGGTGACAAAGCAAGTGTGAAGAACCTTTTAAGTTGAAGGAAACTCCACATAATCCAATTAAGACTGTACCTAGAATCTTACAGCACCTTCTCATATTTCATTTCCAGTGCATTTACTTGGAGTATAAGAAGCAGAAAATGCAACCAACTTCTAAGAATGAATGTTGGAGGTGTGGAAAAACATCCCCGCAGATTTCTTTGAAAAACTCTAAGCAAGTCTCCTGAAAATAATTGAAGCTGTAATAAAGGTAAAGGTGTTCAATTTAGTTGATATTCAAGCTGGACGTCTGCGTAATTTTTAGTTAAATGTAAAAAATGAATAGCTTTTATTTAACGGCTGTTTTGACTGGAAATAAAATAAGGACGGTCTCTATTTTTTTGCACAGTGCAAGTAAGGGTTTTTTTTTTTTTTAATCACCCATTTAAACCTCACGAAGTTGGCAAATTTTGCTGGTTGAACAATTCGTTTTTGAGCCAATGTTCCTCTGTATGGTATTAAAGGTGGCTTCTTACACATAGAATATAAAAAACACATAATTTAGCCCACCTTTAATTCCCTTAAGTGCTGTGGCCCCAGCTCATTTGCAGATTCGCTCATTATTCAGAGCCCCAGAATGTACCTACAAACGTACTTCAAGCATTTTTCAATATGATCTTCTGGAATGATGCATTAAGAGTATCGTGGCTATTATATGATTTCCATTATTCTGATCCAATTAAACAATCAGGACCCTCAAGTGCGCCTGCGCTGGCTGTGCGTGCATGTCAGAGTGTTTGATTGCACCATGATGTTGAATCGATTTGACACCTCGGGATGAGGTAGCTTATTTTTCACGCTTGTTTCAGCCTGCTTAAATAAATCGGGTCTCATTAGACAGCTGCCGGGCCGGTCTAATTTATCCAGGCCGTCAGCGGCTTGTAGCACCTCGGGTCCCGAATCAATCACCGTGCTCAGGAGCCAAACCTGAGCCCAAAACGTGGCTGATTCGCCTGCCAAATGAAGCTCCCGAAAACTTCCCTCGCCATCCCCGGGCATGCATTCTCTGGTGTTTGTGGTGGAGCACAAGAAGCAGCAAGTTGATTTGCGTGTTTTGCGATGGAGTGGGAATGAGGATGCTTTGATGCTGCACATGAAATCTGATTAATTCAAAGTTTGCTTTCAGGTGGATTTCATTTTGGATTCCCATAGACAAAAGGAAAACCTATTACAATTCACTGTACACTGCAAAGGTCAGAGACCACACATCATTTATATCCTTTCCAGTCAGAACTTCTTTTTCATATTTCAGTAGATTTCCGAGGAGGTTAGATATCAAATAATCCACTTAGATAAAAAGGAGTGAGTCAAGTGAAAAACAACTGGAGTTAATAGGGATACATATCAAAAGATATAGAGAAAATGGGCCTCCTAACAACCACCTGGAAGACCTGGTAGGCACCAACACTGGGTGTTGCAGTACTTAAAGCTGACATCTTTGAGAGAGAGGAGAACATCAAGCTGCTTCAGATCTGAAAACATCCACGGGTCTTTCTGTGCATTCTCCCACTGTGAGTAGCAACTCAGTGCTATGGGTCTGAAAGGAAGTGTAGCTGTCATGAAGCTGCCCATATGAGGAAACAGGCAAAGAAGAAGAAATATGCAAATCAAACAAAGAAGCTGCTTAAAAAATGGACTCGCCTCCCCAGAGTTTCAATGTGTTTGGAATTACTTGGATTGTGAGAAGCCGAAAATGCAACTAACTTCTAAGAATGAAGTTTGCACGTGTGGTTAATTATCCCAGCAGGTCTGTAGAACTGAAAGCTCTCCTCAAAAGAATGGAAGCTGTAATAAAGATAAAGGGTGAACACACTAAATACTGAAAAATGTGTATTATATTTAGTTGTTGAGGTTTCTGTATAACTTGAAATGACTGAAAATAACATAAAGGAAGGGTGGTCTTTGACTTTTGCATAATAATATATCGCTGCTGTCAGAACAAAACCTTGTATCTTCATTTTTGTCGTTTTTCAGTTTTTGACATGATTTGAAAATGTCTGTTGTCCTTTATGTTGTGTGTAAATTTCGTGACAATTGGGCCAAAAGAAACAGCCCAAAATGACTTGGAAAAACGTCTGGTTCCATTGGCTTGCATTAAAAGTAAATTAGGTTTTTTCCTTCTCCTGTAAAGTTACCGTTTTGTAGATATAAGGTTTTCTTCTGACTACAGCGATATATTAAAATGTATTAATGGTTCACAATAGACTGAAAACATATAATGATAGCCTATTTAATTTTCATTTCACATGGCAGCAAAAAAGCTTTTAGGAGGAGAGCGTGTGAGACAGGGTTCCTCAGTTCCGGTTCTGGAGAGCCAGCCAGCATCCAGCACAGTTTGATTAATTCCCTGCTCAAGTTTACCCACTAAACCTGGCAATTAACAGACGTGCTGAATCAGGTGAAGGGTTGAAATCATCAAACTGGATTCTGGTGTTAGACCACAACAGATTATAGGAGTTTAAATCGGTGTACCATATGCTGAGAGAGTGAGGGAGAGAGCGAGAGATGCAAATAGGCCTCTTTAAACCACGTCGATAATTAATTGCGCGCATTTGTTTCTATTAAATAAAAATAACGCGTGCTGAGGAACTCAATTAGCGTTAATTATGCCTGATATCCTCATTTGAACATTGCATAATAGAAGCAAGGCGCATTGCCGTTTACTCAGTATTTTTTTTTCTTTAAAACAAAAATGATGTCCATTGCAGCTTGGTGGGGGGGGTTGGGTTTGGAGAATGGATGGATGGGTGGGTGGGTGCGCGTGCGTGCATGTATGTGTGCAATCCCTCGTGGGAGAGAGAGGGGAAATTACATACGGACGGGGAAAGAGGGCTACAGGAGGTGCTAAATTAGCAGCCTGATCCGCACTTATTGGCGCATGCACTTCCCCCATTAGCCAGCTTCGACAGGCCTCCCCACAACCCCCCACCCCCCGGCTCCCCACTGTCCTTCCCCACTTTCCCAGCAACCTAGGCTGTTCCGTGTGTTTCATTTGCGTACGAATGAATGCGGCAAACCATCGTCACAATTCTGTGGCCTGCATGTCGCATGCTCTTGTTTTGCTTGTAAGGAGGCCTGAGGAGTTTTGTAGACCGAATGGGATTCATAAGATGGGCTTGTTGTTCTGTGTTGGATACTGGATATGGGATATGTCAGTGTGCGCTTGTACACAGGTATCCCATCAGGAAGTGAGCGCATGCCTGGAAGATCTATACAGAGGCCTCCTAAACATCCAGAAATGAACAGTTTTTTAATTGTTCTGAATTAGTGAGAGCAAATAAGATCACACAGTATTTGGTTCTACATCCAGATGCAAAGATGTCCTGCACTTCTGGTACATTTTAATAATGCCTGATTCATAATGCCACATCTTTAAAAAATCAGCAGTACTATAGAATAAGCACCTTTGGTTTCTTGAACGTTTCAGGTGACAGTTCCTGAAAACCTGTGTTTGCAAATTAACCCTGTAAATACCCAGGGCCCGCCTGCAAGCCGAATAATAAGCTTTAGAATGTATTAGGCCTGAGATTGTAGGTGTTAAATGTGTTTGAAGAATGTATTATTTCAAAGAATCAAGGAATATCTACATTAAAGTTTGCTAAGTCCTAGTCCTGGAGATATACCACCTTGGAGAGATCAGATCCAACACATCTGGTTCTAAGATTCAGATGCATTTGAAAGGCCTTCATTACCTGGATGACCTGGTGTGTTAGATTAGGGATGGAGCCAAACTATGCAGGGTGGTAGATCTCCAGGACCATGGCTAGACACCCCTGATCGACATAATGTAAAGATTCAATAGCAGTTTTAAAAATGGGTCACTTTCTGAAAATACCACCCCATGATGTTTTGTAAAAGCAATATATTGTTGTATGAATGTGTTCATAGATTCTTATGATATTCATGGAAAGTGTTACCAAATATTTGAATTTTCTGTCCAAATCAAGAACCCTAAGAACCCATTTTCAAGTGAAACTTTAAAGCCGAGTATAATGCATTGCACTGTATTAGTTTTTTGCTATTAGGCCCAACAAAGGTGCCCTGCAACATCATGATAAATGGTCATTTGCTAATGCTAGTCATACAGTTTGAGTCTTCACACGGGCTGAACCTGTCTTTTGTTATCCAGTCTCTCTCAAAGGAGTCAGAGCATTGCAGCCAGCGCATATAGAGGCCTTACACACTACCTGAACCGGAAGTTCCTATTCATTTTCTCCTGCCCAGCAAATGATGTGAGCTTACACACTTTTCCTGCTATCGGTAGATTTCACAAGTAGTCCCTGCAACAATAATAATGACCTTTTTTGTTTCCTAATTCAGACAATATGGTGTTGGACCTCCTGAAGATTTTGTCTTTCCAATACCCGTAGCTCTCTCCTTCCCTCCCTCCGTCTCTCTCTCTAATTATTTTACCCCATAATCCCACTCTCATGCAGTGCAAACAGCACTAGCCCGGATGGAGAAATTATGTAAATATTATTTAAGCGAGCTCGCTATCTGGGATTCATGAGGTAAGGCTCGAGACCCTCCGTTTATTTTCAATTTATTTGCAAATAAAGGGGCTACGATGACCAGAGGGGATGGGGGATGTGTTTGATGGGGTAGGGGGGAATAGGGGGGGGTTGGGGGAGAGCTGATATCATCATATCAGCCCTCTGGATAGAATTTCGCTCTTGCAAAGTGAGCACGGATCCCCAGAAAGCATGAACGGATTGGAAAATTTCTGGAAATTCTGAAGCTACTGATGTGCCTTAAACGAAACACCGACACTTCACGCCTGCTCGATACATCTGTAGGCCTTGCTACATGGAGCCGGCTGGGATCCCTCTAGACACAGACATCTCTCTTCCATCACAATCATATTTTTCCATCCACGTCCACCCCGGCTAGGCTCGCTTAATACTTTCCTGGTGCAGATGTGCCCATGCGCCCCGCGGGAGCTTTTCCTTCTGGACCCTCAGAGCCACTATTAGAGCAAATTTGACTGTAGGTGTGTATGTGTGGCCATGTATTTAGCTCATGGTGGGGACCAAAGGCTCCCAGGATGACAGAAAACAGGAACATGTTTATCATTGTGGGGACGTTTGGCCGATCCCCAGGATGAGTTTTTCTTTTCCTGGTAAAAGAGCCATAAGATTTCCTATTGGCCAAAGAGGAATGGGTAAGACGTAAACCGCCATTCAGAGTAGTCTCTACACAAACTCAGTGTTTAATGCCTCTCACAGAAAGTGCTTACAGTAAATTGTTACAAATACACTTCCTGAAACCAGAGACATTGTTTTGCGATCATTTCCAGAGGATTTTTGGCCTAAAACCTATTTTTAAAAATTCTGTCATGGCAGAGAGCTACGTGCAGGATGCTGTGAGGAAAAATAGTCCCGGACAAAACAATTTTTTCCCCAATTTACCACTTTTTAACCAAAAACCCAGGCGACACATGTAGGTCCACTGGTAGGTTTGGATAGTAAATAAAAGGGACTATGGACATCACAGCCCCTAGTTTCTGTCTTTGTGAAGGACATCCGAGTCGGTTAGTCTCCCTACAGGGCACCATTTCACATCAGACCACTCTGAATGAATCTGTTTACATCTCAGAGATCTGATTATGAAATTCCGACTTAAGGTTAGGGGTGGGTGAGGAGGAACACAGCAGTATTTAGCTCCAGTCATGCAATGGAAAGACTCCACAAAGACAGGAATACACTGGTGTGAGTTGTGTGTTACACACAGAGAGAGAGAGAGAGAGAGAGAGAGAGAGAGAGAGACTGTCCCATTACACGGTGACACATGATCAATAGGCCGATAAGGCGGGAACATCAATGCGCGCGCGAGAACAATGAGGGATATCATCGAGCATCTATCTTAATATTGCCGCCTACACGCGCCCCTGACAGGACCGCCTCATGAAAATTCCGCCCCACGAATCACCCGGGCGTTTCCTCACACACACACACACACACACACACACACACACACACACACAGCTGCTGAGGCTATTATTTCCCCATTTCAATCTGACTCGCCAGCCTTTCATGCTAATTCTATTATTGTTGGAAGTTTATGTGATTTCATATCGCTGGAATCGGTAATGTATAATAACCCTTCAGGCTAGAAGAAAAAAAAGAAAGAAAGAAAGAAAAAACGCACCGTCCTCCTAGCCGCCACCGGGGAAAATAATTACTTTCATATGAAAAACTCGGCACGAGCTGACCGGGTCCTACCGCCTGCGGCGCGAGACCTCCATTCCCTTTTTTTTGAACGGGTGGATGTTGATGGAGCAATAACGTGCGCGAGCCTTTCAAAGCGATAAACAAAAAAAAAAGAAAGGGAGAGAGAAAGGAGAGTAGCCTATCTTTGGCGCCAAAACACATTTTTCCCTTGTGTTTCTTTTACAATACTTTTTTATTATTTATGAAAACGTTACATATATAAATATCTTTGATATTTCATCGTTTGTACAATGTTTGAGGATTTCACGTCGTTCAACGTCCCCACTGCGTTTTCTGCTCCCCCTCAGGAGAAGTCTTGGCCTAGGAGACACAACTAGGCCTGTTTAATCGAGTCAGAGTAACGAAAAAAAAAACTATAATCCACCTGAAGGAAGAATATCCTTTCTCAGACAGCGAGAGAGAGAGAAAGGGGGGAAAACGATTTTTAAAAAAGGAGTTCAAACAGTCTGGCGTAGAAAAAAAGCCTTGTGTTGATTAGCTTTGGGAATGTGAACGGTCCGCCATGTTTTCTGTCACTCTCGGTCCATGTCTGCTTCTTGTCCGTTCGCGTTCTCGCGTGTTCTTGAGTCTTTTTCGTCCACGTCCGACTCCCCTCCGTGTGAAACCGCTGTCTGTGGTGGTCTAGCCTCGGAGGACTCCCCTGTGGTTTCGTTTGAGCTGACCGTGGGAGTTTGGACCGTTAAGTTTTGATTTAAACCGCTTTCCCGCGCTTTTTCCTCAGAGCTGCTGGGGTGATGTTTGTGTTTTGGCGCGTTTTCCGAGTCCGAGTGCGTAAAGCTGGTTAGGTTGGAGTTGGAGTCTTCTGTGTTGGACCACCTGTGGCCGAGGTCGCCCGCTTTCGCGGCGGTCTGTGGCACCATGAAGCCCAAAGGCTGCGTGATGGGGTACAGCAGGAAGTGGCCTTTGCCCACCACGGGTCTCTGAGGCGGTGGCGGCTGTGGGAAGTCCAGCGCGGGCCTCCGCCTGGGACTCGAGTCGGCCAGCAGGCTCTCCACGCTGAACGGGCTGAGCTTGTGAAAGGCTGAAGGCCGCGTGACGTCGCCGTCTGAGGTCCGCGGGGAGCTCCCCGCTTCTGCTTTCCGAGTTCCGGTCAGCTCGGGGGCGGCGCTGGCTCTTTGGTGGTGGTGGTGGTGGTTCGGGCTGTGGTGAGGGAGCGGGTGAGGACCGGCCGCGGCACCGGGGTGCTGAGCCGCCGCCGCCTCGCTGTCGGTGCTCTGCGACACGCCGCTGTCGCTGTCCGAGCCGGGCGTGTGGAGGAGCTCCCCGGCCGACAGCTTGCTCTGCGAGCGCAGCAGCTTGCGCTCCTGCTTCCGCTTCTTCTTCTCCAGGCGCTGCAGCTCCCGCCGCGCGATCTCCTCGGGGTCCATGGGCTCGCCGCTGCAGGTGGTCGGATGGGAGTTGTGCGCTGGTCGCCCCGGCCCTTTCTTGGTGTTCTCTTTTTTCCGCCATTTTGCCCGCCGATTCTGAAACCACACCTATGGCCAACAAGGACACCTGGCTTAGTTAATGCCCCTAACTGAACACCTCACCTGGACAAAATATGGTTGTTTTATAATATGCACACAATCATTTTAACACGATGAGGAAAATTCAACAGAACCTGTTGGTTTAAAGTGATGCTCTTTTGGATGAGCCCAGGCGAATGTTGTGATTATCACTGGATTTGTTTCATTGTTTCTCCAAATCTAGTCCAAAGGACTGAATTAAAGCTTATCTGGTCAGAAATGTTTCTTCATATTTTTGCTCAGTCAAAGGATATGAAACATTTCTGACCTGGGTTAAAATGGCCTAGTATGGGCTTAATAATCACAGGGAACCAGTGTAATTACACTGAATGCAAGTTCTTTCAACTTATGTTTATAAAATGGCCACAATAAATTAATAAACACATCACAGATTTCAAAGAATATTTCACTGCAAAAAAGAAATTCAGAAATTCAGATTAGGGTTTTAAAAGCCGAATAATGACTTAAATAATATCTAGTTTAAATAAAAACAGTGCATGTGATAACAGGCAATATTCCGACCTGTGCAGCTGAGTGATATTAAATAAAATTGAATGGTACCATGTGGGTATTTTTACTCAGTGAAAAGAAACATAGTATTACAAACCGTCTTCATTCACACCTTTTTCACATACACTGTCAGAAAGAAGGCACTAAAGGTACACTGGGGTTGTACCCCTTATGTCACTGGGGTTGTACCCCTTATGTCACTGGGGTGGTACCCCCAGGGATTCTTCAGTACCTTTAGTTAAGGATCATAGTTGTATTCCTTTGAAATTCTGCTTTCTATTTTAAGTTGTATGGACTCCACACACACTGTCCTGACTCCACCTTTTTATTTTACTCTTCTGTTTTAAAACATTTACTTATGAAATAGGTACAAATCTGCCTTTCCCTATGAGAAAAAGCAATTTAATGTCCTTGAACTGTTGTACTTTTGCACATGTATATTGTTCATGGACAAAAATTGATTTGCACCTTTTTCTGACAGGGTGCTAAAATGCACAAGGGTTCTTTGGGGGTTCTTTAGTAAAGACAGTGGTTCTACAGAACCATGAATACTCAAACAACCATTTGCCTGCATAAATGGCTCCTCAGATTGATTGAAATTGAAAATTGATCCATATAGCACCCAAAAAAAAGAGGTTTTCTATTGTTACACGCTTGACTATTTTCACTGTATGCAACCATATCCTTCAGTCTGAAGAACCCTTTCACAATGCAAAGAACCATTTAAGCATGCAAATGATTATTTTAGTGTCCATGGTTCTATGTACATAAAGGTTCTGTACAGGTACATTTCTCATTCATCAAAGTACAAACAGTGTAAATGTTCCCTAAAAGTTGAAAAGTACATCAAATAAAAAGCCTGGAGGCGAGACGGGGTGTGTGGAGACAGTACAGCTTAGAAAATATCATTTCAATGGATTGTGCTACAGTTATGTTGCCTGTCTAAAGGTACTGAGATGTACCCTTGAGGGTAGCACCCCAGGGACAAGAGGGCTACTGCCCCAGTGGCAGTTTACTGCCTTTATTTCTGAGAGTGTAGAACTGTTTTCTTTACTAAACCCTTGAGGAACCAGGTGTAGCTTTATATGGACGCAAAGCAATTGCCGCAAAAAGTGCGGCATCTCGCAAAGTGCGTTGCGTTTTTCGTGGCAGCTGCTCATTCACTGCAGAGGCTCATTCTCAACCATTGCAGCTCTGTAGCCTTGCTGGCTTGCCTTTTGCACCCCAGCTCATTTGCGCGCTGGCGCAGTTTTTGGCGCACACGAGCTGGGCAGCAGCCCTCTTTCTCTTTCACACACACACACACACACACACACACCAAGCCTCCCGCGCTCGGGCCCTTCTGTTCAGCGCTGATAAGGCATCCAGCAGCGGGGCTGAAGCCGCAGACTGACACCAAGACCGCACGCGACACGATAAAGGAGTTTACATCTAGACTAGAAAAGCGCGCTAATCTTCCTGGAGGAATACGAATAATCGCAAGTTAAGCTCCCCAAAGGGAGAAAAAGCACACACGAGAGCACTTGTCTCCTCCCGCATCGCCATCACAATGAGCGATTTCAGCGCACATGCGAGACTTTTAAGCGTTTCACGCGCTTTTATACTGAAGAGGCTCTGCCGTTACAGTCACTCATAGGCCTGCATTAATAGCGTCAGTGCTACAACTGCTTTGATCATTTAGCCACTTTTCTGTTAATAATCGAGATCTAAGGTTCCCCACAATAAAAGCTCCTGCATGTTGCCTGCTGGTGTGTAAATTCCGAAGAAAAGAAACGACACCACTGTCTGAAATGCATTTAGGGAAGTTGCATATATAGATATATAGATAAATATAGATATAGATATGTCGCTGTTGTCGGAAGAAAACCTCGTGTCTCCATTTTTGACGTCTGTTTTGAAAATACCTACTGTCCTTTGTATTGCGTGTGAATTTCAAGATGAATGGACCAAAGCAAACGACCGAAAATGACTTGGGGGGGGGGAACTCTGGTTCCATTGACTTACATTCAAAGTGCAGTAAGTCTTTTCCCTCTCCTGTAAAGTTAACGTTTTGGACATACGAGGTTTTGTTCCGACACAATCGAATGGATTAAACGACGGCTAATATTGAATGAAAATTATCAATAATGTCCGTTTAATTTAAATGAGAAAAATCGCATTTGGTTGTGAAAATTTGGTGACCAATCAGAGCAAGTTTGCACTTTTTCATATTAAACGATTAACTGACCCTCGTATCTTCAGGTCGTCCCAGTAGCAAAACCCACTGTTTGTTTGTTTTGTTTTGTTTTGTTTTGTTTTTTTACCTGCACACGTGACTCGACCAGGTCGAGGCGCAGCGCCAGCGCCTCGCGCATGAACACGTCCGGGTAGTGGCTCTCGCTGAACGCCTTCTCCAGCTCCTCCAGCTGCCAGCCCGTGAAGTTGGTGCGCGTTCGCCTCCGTTTACAGCCTGGACTCTCCTTGTCCGGGTCGCCGGCGTCTAACGAGCGCAGGGAAAGAGCGCGTGAGCCAACGTCACTTCAGATTTCCTACCGCACGAGCTAAAGGGACTGGACGTTTAAGTCGGTCACCCTTAACACGGCCTGTGTGTTGGTAACCCAGCAGGGATTTAATGTAATGAATGCAATGTAAACCAATGTATATATTTATGTGTATATTTATTATTCTCTCTCTCTCTCTCTCTCTCTCTCTATCTATCTATCTATCTATCTATCTATCTATCTATCTATCTATCTATCTATCTATATATATATATATATATATATATATATATATATATATATATATAGTGAAGCGTTAGGCGCCTTTTTACCTCTTTAAATATTTACAAATTAAAAAACAAGCTTGAAAGGAACGTCAATGTTGATGTCAGTCACAGCATCGATGGACATAAAATCACTGGCGAAATTCCAGCAAAATTATTCATTTGATCTGATTATAATCCATAATAAGTCCTTTTCACGCCAGTGGGGTCTGAAGGATGCTGTTATTTTACCAATACAACATTTATTAAAATATAGCCTTGCACTCAAATTACTTAAGAGAAAAATATACACATTTTTAAAAAAATATATGTTTTTAATTTTCCAATTTCACTTTTTTTTTCGCTGTTTGAAAATCCGAAACACAGTACTACAGTTACTTGCACACGAATTAAACCTGGTCTTGGACTGAATGTGGATGTTTCTCCATTTGAAACTGTATTTAGTCTCGGTTTAGGCTGTTGGAAACCAGCCGTATGGTTAAACTACCCACTGAGCAATCTTCGATTTCTGTCTTTGACACGTCGAGTTGATTCAGGTGTTATTGGGAATTGTTTGGTGTCTGTATATTTTCTATTGCTGTATTGGCACCGAAATATGATGGTCGTCTATTCACCTAATTCATTTGTTTATGCTCTTTTAAAAGGAATAAAGTGATGCGCATCGCCTGAACCTGGAAATAAAAGGCAGAATCGCGGAACAGGTTCTTAAAAAGTCTCCAATGAGCTGATCCGGCCTGAATATTACAGCATGTATAGGAAGTATAGACAAATATCTGGTACAGTCATTCGAGCTTTTCTACAAACTGGTACAGAACCAAAGTCAGCTGGTTTGTGTTCGCTCACCGGACAGTTTGTACTGCTGGCCGTCCCCGCTGACCCCGCAGGCGGACGCGAGCAGCGACCCGGAGCCCACCGGGCACGAGCCGTTGAGTAATCCGTCTATGGAGAAGGGCACGGCGGCGGAGGGCAGCGCGTGGCCGGGCAGCTCGTACACGTGGCGGTGTCCGAGGTGGTGGTGGTGATGGTGGTGGTGGTAGGGGAAGCCCAGGCCGACCACGCCGCCGCCCAGCGAGCCTCCGAACGCGGCGTGCGGCGGGTGCTCGAGCGCCCTGCTGTCCATCATTCTCGCGCACCCACCTCCACCAACACTAGCAGCCCTCCGAACCCTCCAAACCCTCCGTGGAAAGCGCACGCGGCGGCGGCGGCGGCGGCGGCGGGGAACGAGGGAACGTGCGCATGCTCTGCGCTCTCGAGCGAGGAATGAAGAGGAGCGCGCTTTCCGCGCGTGAGAGTGTGTGTCTGTTTTTTTTTCCTCTCCGCTTTTTTTCCTCCTCCCCTCTACTTTGTCAACACCGACCTCCGCTCCAGCGGGGAACTGGGAACCCAATCGGGAACGCTAATGGGCGGTGACGTCAGAGACGCGGGGTTAAAATCCTCTTTTTTTCGTACCAATCGCTAATTACACGTGACGTCCATCCCGGTAAACAACAGCACCGCTGTCACAACACCGCACAGTACGGCTAGGGGTGGGAGGTGGAGGTGGAGGTGGAGGAGATTGGGGAGGGGGTGTGGCGAGATGGGTCACTGATTGATTCCTATTTAAATTTGTAAAAGATGACTTTTTTTTCTAGATTTATTACTAATCCCAACATTTCATTGGCCTGTGGAAAAAAACAACAACAGAGTGTTTTTTTTTTTTGAGGAGGGCCGCGTTTAACTGGAGGTCTTTAGAGTGTTCTCCAATTACAGGGAGGCGTCCTGCTCCATAACAGACTCTCTCCATCATAACACTCCGCTGTAGCTGTCAGAACCAATTTGCAGTTGCACGGCTTTCACCAACAGCAGCACGCACCTTCGGAGGGGTTTTAACGGTTATTTATTTATTTATCTATTTTTTTTATTTACGTTCTTAAACGGTCATTTCTTCCAGTAAGTGTGAAGACATCAGGTGTAGGTGCTAAAACACGCAGGAGCTTATAAAACATCAAACAACATGAATATAAATCATACAGCTTAAACCAAATTGGCCAATGAATTGAAAGCCTAATTAATTGAAAACACACACACACACACACACATACACGTGTATATATATATATATACAAAACCTAAAACTGAGCATGATTAGGCTCAATACATGTTTTCTAAAGTGTAAACTCTATATATACATATATATATATATATATATATATATATATATATGTGTGTGTGTGTGTGTGTGTGTGTGTGTGTGTGTGTGTGAATATATACACACAATTGGTAAATTGGACTGCAAACTCGAACTTGAGTTTAATTACAACAGCATGTGCTTCACCATTACAATCCCCTTAGTAACTTGCCAAGCAACCGAGACCCCTACCCTTCTCCCCGCCCCTTGATTGGATTTGTGGGGTTAGACTATGAGCTCCTGCTGAACCGGCTGTGAGAATGTAAAATAGCTGTGATCTGTAGGTCTACACGTTTTGTACTATTAGCACAATTTGTAAGGTGTACACGAGCGAGCCAGGCTGCAAAATGTATATTATTTATTTATTTATTTTACTATATATATATTTTATATTTTAATGGTTTAACTACTACTACTACTACTACTAATAATAATAATAACAATAATAATAACAATTATTATTATTATCATTAATAAAAACATAATATTATATAATAATAATATATTATTATTATTATTATTATTATTATTATTATTAGCGATAAAGAGCTGAGTTTGTGATTTGTCTAGAGAGTCATTCTGACAGTATAATGTCCTCGGGTTGTGGCTGATTCCTGATTCCTCTCTCTAAGTGGGCTACTGGCCTAAATGTAAAGGGTGTCCAGCGGGCGATAACAGCCTCATTTCGCATTATGAGCGAGAGAGACAGAGAGAGAGAGAGAGAGAGAGAGAGACTGCCATGCTCCTGAATACAGAATGGTAATCAATCCTCCGCGTGTATAAAGTGCAGGCTTTCCTCCCTCCCGCCCTTCTCCTCCTCCTCCTCCTCCTCCTCCTCCATTACCGGGAATTAATTCGACTTTATTTATCCAATTTCTCCAGCTGCCAGAATGTTAATTCGAGTTGAAATTTGCTCCCCGCTCGCCTCGGCCGCTCGCTCTCCCTCGCGCTGACCCCTCGGCGCCACCCGGCCCGGCGTGTTGTAATAACCCCGCAGCTTTTCCGGCAGAAAGGCGCGATAATTGTTACCTTATTAGCATGCAAATGGTTTAATTAATATTATTATGAAGAAGCGTATAATCCGTCCGTCACTTGACCCCCGCGGTCTCTCTCTCTCTGTCTCTCTCTCTCTCTCTCTCCCTCTCTCTCTCTCTCTCTCTCTGTCTCTCTCCCTCTCTCTCCCTCTCTCTCTCTCGCATTTCAATGCCTTCATTTTCCAATCGCGAAAAAAGAGACCCCCCTCCTCTCGTTTTCAAAGCGCGCGACATAGAAAGCCTCCTCGTTGAGCGCTGAGAGCTCGTTTGATGCCGGCCGCTTTGTACGCCCCCCGCCGCCACCCACCCCCCCTCCTTCCGTCCAGCACACTTTAAACCCCAAAACATTTCATCACTCTCTGCATGCGCGAATTATGCAAATGGTTTTATTCTTTTTATAATTTTTTTAGCCTCTCTTCAACATCAAAATCCAATAATTGCCTCCTTGTCGTTTGCTTTATTTTTTATTTCTTTATTTTTTTGCCTCTAACATTAGAAAGACTCTTTCCAAGCGCTAGAAACACCGGAACGCTCGCGCACTGCAGGACGCAGCGCGCGCCTCTTCCCAGGAAGGCGGCTCTTGACCACTCGGCCCGCGCGAGGCCTTTCCTGAGCCTCTTCATCCACAGAGGAGCTTTTTAAAAGAGCTTTAAAAGTCAACCTGGAATCAGACTGGACTTACTTTGTGTTCCTGGTCGTATTCATCAGAAGATAAAACTGTCTGTAAAATGTTATAACTTTTGCTCTCCTTTAAAACGTGCTATGAGTTTTGATTACATCACAGTGCACCAGCTGGCAGGGAAAGTCATCACCCTTATCAAAACAATATCAACCATACCAAAGTTCAGTGCTTGTTCTGTTTTGAAAACACAGCATTCAAACACAACTCTTCACATTTTAAAGAAGGTACTTTGCATTCTTATTAAACTACTCAATTTAAAAAATAGACATATACATTTAAAGAAACGCACAAAAAATATTAACCATTAATGTAATTTTTTTCTTCCACCTCCCACAACTCACATTGCCCAAAGAAAGGCTCGTCTTGCTCAGGGGTTTTTAAACAGTCGTAAACTGAAACAATGGTGTCAGAAGAGGGAAACATCAATTTCCCATCTTAAAAATTGCACTGAACTGCAGACAAAGTCATATTTATAAGCGGCAAGCAAAATTCCTATGATAAACGAGTTTACCAAGAATGCACATGTGTGCATCTCTGTGTTTCTTTATCATTCTTATTAGATGCAAACCTGACTTGAACTCACTCACTCGCTCATGTCTAGCAGGCTAAAGATTGTCCAGCAGGGGAGCACTGTTACCACTCAAGTAACTTTTGGTGCTTCAGAAGTGCACTGTCAGAAAAAAGGTACTAAACTCTCCCTGGGTTGTACCCTCAAGGTTACATCTTCATTTAGTTAGGGGACATAATTGTACCCTATTCCATGTTGTATTGACTCCATATACCTTTTCTTTTCCTCTAGCATCTTATTTTATTATTCTGTTTTAAAGCATTAGGTTATGAAATGGTACAAATGTACTTTTCCTCTGGGAGAAAGTTATTTAAGGTGCACTGTTTGGCCTTAAAAGATTGTTGTACCTTTGAGGGAACATCTGCACTTTGCATGTTTGTCCATTAATGAAAGAAATGTGCCTACACAGAATACTTTTTTCTGACAGTGCTGTTTTTGACATCAGTGACACTGTGTGTCTTTATTTAAACAGTAGTGTGCTTTACTTGTGCCTTTGCGCAAGTAAAAACGTTAAACTTGGCAGTGAATGTGAAAAAGTATACTCGATGTGCTTCTATGTAGGATTTTTTGTGTAGCAAAGACAAATGGCTTGACATCATATTCCATTGTATCCACATTTTTTCAATAACCAACTGAATAACAGCGTTATAGTAGCATGATTTTTGTTTTTTACATTTGACATACCAAATTGTAGGCTAGCTGGTGTCAAGCTCACTTGACAAAATTACATTTTCTTATCAAAAACTGTCAGTCTCTCAAATATAGTGCCATACACAGCAAAGGAATTGTGAATTCAGCCATATTCTACAAATACAGATGGCTCTGTAGTAAAGATTTGGTTCTTTTGCAGGCAAAATAGTTCTTGAGATCAATGGAGATTGTATGGTATATGGTTCTTTAAGCACAACACATGGTGTTACTGTTTCAATGTCAAGCCTGTAACAATAGAAGAGCTCTTATTGGTGCACAACACACCTCATAATGAAGCAGACGATCTAATGTATGCCATAATGCACTGCGAATCAAACCAATCCCCCGGCCCACGCTTGTAGTCCTGCTTCAGTGCACATAAGGCAAAGAATGCATGTGATGTTAATGTTCTTCTCCAATATTTCTTTGAATGTGACCAATGTGTTGAATTGTGGGTTAATAACCCATTATAGCTTTGAGTCTGCGGTCAGGAAAGGGTTTATTATTGTGGCCTTGGCACATTGTGCTTTTCTTGCTTGCCCATGTTTGTGGGATATACTTGAAAGCTGGAAAGCATATGATCGCACACATAAGTAAACATATTTATGTACTTTTTTAACTCACAGTTCCTGTCTAAGTTCTACATTACTGAATTTGCCATCCTTGTGAAAGTTTTCTAGAGGGGCTTCATTCTACCAATTTTGGTGAAACTACTTAACTTTTCCTTAACTTAACCTTTCAGTAGATAGTAGTTCACTACATATGGCACTGTGTCCAGTATAAAGGCAGGCACTACCAACTAAATGTCAGCTAGAGGCCTAAAACCATCATTGCAATTGTAAAACGCCTTCCAGTCACAAGAGCTTAGGCATCATGGAGGCTCCGAGCAAAACTCCCAAGTGTTGAATTAACACTTACACTGTTCATTTGTGTCCAGCTGGATGTAAATGAGCGCTGTCAGTGTTAATTCAACACTATAGGCGTTAATTCATCACAGGGGATTTTCCTATATCTTTTAATAGAGAATGTGACATGTCTCATAAGAGTTGACTTTATGTTTATCGTGCAGTAGACATCATGAATGCATATATTTGAGTTTTAATGTATGTAGGCCTGAAAATGAGTGACGTCCACTTTGCATTGTATATATATTATATGCTGTGTAGTTGTAATTACAGATACATTTTTAAGGAAACTGGGAGCTGATGCTGATAGATGATGCTTTTCATGTACATACAGTGCTGTGCAAAAGTCAGAGACACCCTCCCATCATTTAACTTCCAGTCAAAACAGACAGAAAGTATGAGTTTTTATTCATTTATCAAATATTTCTGATAAGCAAACCCTCACAGAAAAAAGAATATAGACACGAATACATAAGGAATGCAAATGCAACCAACGATGTCAGTCAATGCAAGACTGAACTTTGGCGATGTGGAAAAATATCCCTGCAGATTCCTCTGAAAGATTGAAAGCGAGTCTCCTGAAAAGAATGGAAGCTGTAATAAAGGCGAAGAGTGGACACACTAAATACTGACATAATTACTTGTTGATGCTTTTTTGGTTCTTTGATAAATATATATTTCCTGCTTTTTCTCTGGAAAATGAATAACCTGTGCTTAATGACTGTTTTAGAATGATTACCGTTACAAGCACAGCATTTATTTCTAAATATGAAAAATGAAACCAGTAAAATCAATAAAATACAGGCATTTATTTACTTCTAAAGGGTTACAAATACAGGAAAATCAATAAAACTGACATTTATTTACTTCTAATTGTTTACAAATACAGTAAAATCAGTGAAATACAGACATTTATTTAATTCTAAATTTTTAAAAATACAGTAAAATCAATACAATGCTGACATGTATTTACTTTTAAAGGGTTACAAATACACTAAAATCAATAAAATGCAGACATGTATTTAATTCTAAATGTTTACAAATATGTAAAATCAATAAAATAGACATTTACTTCTAAAGGTTTACAAATACAGTAAAATAAAATAAAAATACAGAATTTTTTTATTTCTAAAGGTTTACAAATGCAGTAAAATCAATCAAGTACAGACATTTATTTAATTCTGAAGGTTTACAAAAACGGTAAAGGATTAGGACGGCCATTTCTAAGCATAGCACCAGATAGACAACTTACAGGTTTATCATTCATACTTTGAATTGTATTTATGATGTTAATGATTGTTATTTATTGTCTTTATTATTGGCACCAAGGTTTCCAGAGCAACTTCTGTTTTGCCCCTCAATAGAGAAATGAGGATTGCTTGATTGATTTATTGATTGATTGACATATCACCTCATTCTCTCTTTCTCATTCTCTATTTATCTCTGTCAAACATGTCACTGCTGCCAGAACGAAATCTCGTATCTCCAGAAAGGCAACTTCACAGGAGAAGCAAAAACATTCTTAACTTTTAATAGAAGTAAATAGAGAAGAAAATAGATATTTTAAAGTCATTTTGGACCATTTCTGTTGGGCCATTTGTAATGAAATTTGGAGACAGTATAAAGGGCAATTGCCCTTTTCAAACTAGGTCAAAAAATGAAAATATGTGTATGGGCCATTCTACACAAACTACTATTGGTCCAAATGGAGGAGAGGAGAAAGCAACAATTAAGTATCCAGATGTTAGATGGTGTCCAGAACCATGTCATGATCTATTTAATCCCAAGGCATTAATTGAGAGAGTAATAATTATCATTTATAGGGAAGTTTTTATTAGGAGGTGTCTGTCCCAAGCCCCAACCCATAAATCTATGTAAAATATGACTTATTTTATAGGTTTTTTCTCTTTTTTGAGTTATGTGATGTTGTCCTACCTTTTATTATCACCCTCGAAATACAATATTTTAGTCCATAGACGGAGCCTTATTTTAGCCAAACCCCTGCATTTTAGAGCAGGAAGTGAGAGTGCATCCCTGTCCCTCATGGCCACATAGTGAGCTGTTAGATCCCATTGTTTTTAATTAAATGTGTCCCAAAGTCAGTTTGGAATATTAAAAATCATCACTACCGAAATACACATTTTATTTTTCTGTTTTAATAGAAGTATGATGATTCAATCATTTGTTTCAGTGCTATACAACCCCAAAAAAAATTCCAAAAAAGTTGGGACACTGTGCAGAATGTAAATAAAAATAGAATGCAATGATATGCAAATCATGTAAATCATGCCAACAGCACATTCCAAAAAGGACGGGACTTGTTTACCACTCTGTTTCATCACCCCTTCTTTTAACAGTGCTCTGTAAGTGTTTGGGAACTGAGAAGACCAGTTGCTTTAGTTTTGAAATGTTTTCCTGTTCTTGTTTGATACAGGATTTCAGCTTCTCATCAGTTCAGGGGCTCATTTGTAGTAGTTTTCATTTCATAACCCTCAGAGTTTTCAGTGGTGGCAGGTCTGGACTGCAGGGAGGCCAGTTTGGCATCTGGACTCTTTTAATACAGAGCAATGCTAGTGTAATACATGCAGAATGTGGTTTGGCATTGTCTTGCTGAAATAATCAAGACCTTCCCTGAAAAAAGACGTCGTCTGAATGGCAGCACATGCCAGAATCTGTATATTTCGTTCAGCATTAATGGTGCCTTCACAAATGTGCATGTCATCCATGCCACTAATCCACCCCTATACCATCATGAATACTGACTTTTGAACTGTACACTGATAACAAGCTGAGTGATCTTTAGCCCAGAGGACACAGTGTCTATGATTTGAAAAAAGAATTTCAAATGTTGATCAGACCACAGGACAATTTTCCACTAGTCCTCAGTTTAAATGAGCTCAGGCCCAGAGAAGTTGGCAGCGTTTCTGGATCACAGCCAGTAAATGCTGTTTTTCAGCCTTGTCCCTTGCATAGGGAGATTTCTCCAGATTCTCTGAATCTTTTAATGTTATTATGTACCATTGATGATGAAAAACAAAAGTTGGTTTTCAAAAAGGTGTTTTTTTTAGCATTACACAACTTTACCAGCCTTTTGTTTCCCCCATCCCAACTTTTTGTGAATGTGTTGCTGGCATCAAATTCAAAATGTGCTAACAGTTTTAAATAAACAATAAAATTTCTCAGTTTGAACATTGGATATGTTGCCTTTGTACAATTTTCAATGAAATATAGGGTTTATATGATCTGCACATCATTGCATTTTGTTTTTATTTACATTTTGTACACCATCCCAACATTTTTGGAAATAAGGGCTTTAAACATGTTGAAGGTATCAGGTCACTCAAAGCAAAGGAAGTTTTATACCAGAAAGTTTTGTGAGCTCTGACTTTGGACCAGTTTGGAAGAATCATCCATATGTGGGTCAAATAATCTAATGCAGCAGTATTTAGAGATTAGTCATTATTATTGGGTGCCTGAGACTGATCTGTCTCTCTCTCTCTCTCTCTCTCTCTCTCTCTCTATCTCTCTCTCTCTCTCTCTCTCTCTCTCTCTCTCTCTCTCTCTGTCTCTCTCTCTCTCCCTCTCTCTCTCTCTCTCTCTCTCTCTCTCTCTCTCTCTCTCTCTCTCTGTCTGTCTGTCTCTCACCTGCCGCAAGCCATCAGCGGCTCCCCAAACCCCACCATCCAGGCCTTAACCAACAGGCCATTGCGGTCCTGTCCAATTAAAACAATCGTTTAAGCAGATGGTGAAAACCAGTCATATATATGTAGCCCCCCAGGGTGTCAGGCAACCAAAGGGGGGGCGGGGGGGGGGCGGGGTCAATATCAGAGACAGCAAAATCTCGCGAGCTTTTCCGTTATTAAATTTCACCAAAGACACGGCAGGTGTTCCTGGTAAACACGCACACACACACACACACACACACACACACGCACACACACACACCCGGCAGGCTCAAGAAACTCTCCAATAATGCCAGCGACACACAGAAATCACATTTACTTTTAATTAACAAATTGATACGCGACTATTGAGGGTCTTAATGACTTAATTAACTTCACGCGAGTTAATTAGGAACTATCTAAATTGAGCTGCCACGTTAGTCGATTGCCAGATAATTAGAGTGTGAAACGTAAATTAATTGTTGGAGGTGATTTCGAACTGAACGCGGCCCTGTTTTTTTCTCTCTACACACACGGAGTTTGATGTTTTTTAGGGGGGGAGAAAAAAAATCCCCTCTGATCCCGCTCCGCTAATCCGCGCAATTAAAACTTTTCCCCCGCGTTAATTATACGCAATTGTTCGGCTGTCAGCAGAGGAAGCTAGAAAGTGAAAAAAAGAGGAAGAAGAGGAAGAAGAAACGATTCTGTTTCTCCAGTTCTGATGTAGAGGAAAGTAATTCCCCATCAAATTACCTTATTCAGCCCTGACAACCTACAACGCCCTTCAGAAAGGCACGGTTATGAAGTGGGGTTGTGATGAAGGGGCGGGAGCGGGATGGGGGGCGGTGGGGGGGGGGGTGATGTTGGGGGTGAGGGGAGTGGAATCCTAAATGAGAGGGAAACCTTTTAATAATAATAACCCCCCAAACTTCCATTAGACTCATAATTTCATTTCAATTAAAAGTGACTTATCACCTTTTGCTAAAACGTGCTTAATATGCCGAACATTATCAATGCTTGGCAGAGCCCGTGCGCCGCAATCAGTGGATCGAAGGTGCTCCGGCGCTTCGTGGCGCCTCGGAAATGGAACTAATTTCCTGGCCTCCCGCGGGAAATCCGCGCGACAGATTAACATTTTCAAAAATATAGTAATGATATCATTGGAGGAGCGGTGACGCCAATTTGCGCCGGGGCCCTTTGTGCCAGAGTCATTTGCATATATTTCCTTTCTTTTCCTTTTTTTTTTTTTTTGTTCAACAATTTTCCCCTTTAATCACGCGCTGGCTGATGAGAGAGAGTGTGTGTGTGTCTGTGCGTGTGTGTGTGTGTGTGTGTGTGTGTGTGTGTTTGTGGCAAAACACAGCTTGGACCCCTGCACAGAGAGATGTACCTGAACAAGGTGGCCCAAGTAACTGACTGCTGAAGTTGCAGCTGAAGAGGAACTCCACCAGTTTTTTTTTTATTTCTGCCCTGTTAGATTTAGATGTAAAGTCATTCAGAGCGGTTTGGTGTGAAATACCCTGTTCATAGTGGTGGTCGTGGCCAGATCTATTATGTAGGTGACCTGGGTGGCTGGCATAATATCCAGGGGCACCAAAAGATTGCTGAAAAAAGTGAAACATCAATGTATCAAAAATGATTGGAATGATCTGCTATAAGTCTGTTTACACACTAGTCTAATAAACCATCCATAAATATGCAAAAAATGATCACCATTATTGCTGCTTTAAATCTGCTGGATGATAAAATAAATACAATAAAATCAACAATAATTTCAGCATCTTGTTCAACGCACATGGTACAAACCAGCCATTAGGGGTGTACTTTGTGTACTTCTGGTGCCGGTCCCAAGCCCGGATAAATGGTGAGGGTTGCGTCAGGAAGGGCATCCGGCGTGAAACTTGTGCCAAAACTATCATGCGGATCACAAATGTGATTGCCATGCCAGATCAGTCGAGGCCCGGAATTGGACTACTGTAGGTCGAAGACCATCAAATAGGCTGAGCTGGAGGTGGTGGAGATGAAGATGCTGAGATTTTTGTTGGGAGTGACAAGGATGGACAAGATTAGAAATGAGCAGATCAGAGGGACAGTGAAGGTGGAGCAGTTTGGAGATAAAGCCAGAGAGGCCAGGTTGAGATGGTTTAGACATGTGTTGAGGAGGAACAGTGGATATATTGGTCAAACAATGTTGGAGATGGAGCTGCCGGGCAGAAGGAGAAGAGGTAGACCTCAGAGAAGGTTTATGGATGTAGTGAAGGTGGACATGGAGATGGTTGGTGCGAAAGTAGAGGAGGCAGTGGATAGGGCAAGATGGAGGCAGATGATCCGCTGTGGCGACCCCGAAAGGGAGCAGCCGAAAGAAGAAGAAGAAGAAGAAGTTCAACGCACATGGTACAGCATTGCTTTATGATATTTTTTTAGCCGAAAACGTATTTTTTAACCTCTTTGTGGATGGTGGGCACATGCAGGGTGTTGCAAGACAAAATGCTCCTCAAAGCTACGTGTAGGTTCACTGGTGGTTTTGTATAGATAATAAAAAGGCTCTATTTGTGTTGCAGATATGGCCAGAGTCTGTAAGTTTCCATTTTATGAGGAAATTATGAAAGGTTGGTGAACTTCCCCTTTAAAGCGGAACAGTTTTTGGGCTTTTGTCATTCAGTGAAAACAAATCAGCCTTGATGTATTTTTGCTGATTAGTATGTTGCATTTTATAATCAAAGGCATTGAATACGCTACACTGTTAAAGGGGAATTCCAACAAAATCAACTTCCAAACAAACTTCAGAAAGCCATCCAGAGCACACTCTTAAAGCAAAACTCCTCTGATTTTTCAAAATATCTGCATAATCTGGAGGTTGAGATGTAAACACAGTAATTCAGAGTGTTTTTATCTGAAATGCTCCATTCCAGAGAAACACCCAGACTCAGGTTTCTTACAATGGTGGTGACTCAGGTTTCTTACAATGGTAGGAACCGCAATGTCTACAATGCAAATCTAGCCATTTTTTTATTATCCAAAATGACCAGTGAACCTACAAGGTTCATGGTACAAGGTCCTCTTGTCTCTTTGGATTGTAAAGAGTTTGGCTATATTTGCACTGAAGGCATCACAATCTCTAATTCCTATCACCACCACTGGAAAGAAATCGGAGTAAGTGAACCATTTCATATCCAACTGTACATCTTAATGATGTAGTTAGGCACTAAATCAGTCAGCTCAACTTAAAATTTAATTCTCCAAACCCTCATCTTTAATACTGCATTTCAAGGTGAACAATTTAGAATATAAATATTTAAAAATTTAATTCAGTTTCTACACCAGGTGGGACTATTTCCACCAATTTCCTGGGCTCCCAGATCAGGACAGCTGTGGTTTACTGAAGTCCATTTAACATTAGACAATAAATGCATTGTTATTGTTATTAACAGAATTTAAGACACATGTCATTTTCTTATATATGATGCTCAGTCAACTCAAGATTGTAGGCCTGGCACAACTTAAAAGGCATAACGTACTAAGGCACAGTCAAAATGAACATTTTGAACCTACAAATGTATTTTTCTGCTACAAATATCAACAAATTAAGTTGGATTTTGAACTATGTGGAATTCCCCTTTAAAGCAGTCATTTCGTGTCGTTCCCTGTTCTTTGTTTGTAGCAGCGGTTTAAAACATTATCAACATATGCGTA
Organism: Pygocentrus nattereri; assembly: GCF_015220715.1. Classification (NCBI taxonomy): domain Eukaryota; kingdom Metazoa; phylum Chordata; class Actinopteri; order Characiformes; family Serrasalmidae; genus Pygocentrus; species Pygocentrus nattereri. The sequence goes on along the minus strand of NC_051222.1, from coordinate 10,818,385 downwards.
ATATTTTATCAGCATTTGATACTGTGCCTATAGATAATACATTAATGCAAATGTAGAAGGAGAGTCCCACTTTATCTCTCCATCTGCTCCACAGCTGAAAGTCATCTGCAAGAGACGAGGGGTCTCAGATCCTCATTAAGCAGATGTAGCACTTGGTGGGAAAACAAATACGATAACATTTCAGCATATAATTATAGATAAGCATTGGTTGAAATGAAGCTAATGTCGCTTGTGCTGTAGGTGAGTGGTTTTAATGTTTTTTTCTTATATTTGGAAAAGTGTCCTACTTTATGTGAATCGACTCCAGCTGAGGATGTACACCTTACACCCTGGGGGGGTGGGGTGCAAAATGGGGGGCACTCTTACTTGTAAAGTGTCAGACTGGCCAAGGATAGTACAACCCCAATTCCAATGAAGTTGGGATGTTTTATTAAACGTAAATAAAAACAGAATACAATGATTTGCAAATCCAATTCAACCAATATTCAATTGAATACACTACAAAGACAAGATATTTAATGTTCAAACGGATAAATTTTATTGTTTTTTGCAAATATTCACTCATTTTGAATTTGATGCCTGCACCACGTTCCAAAGAAGTTGGGACAGGGGCATGTTTACCACTGTGTTCACCTTTCCTTTTAACAACACTCAATAAGCGTTTGGGAACTGAGGACACTAATTGTTGAAGCTTTGTAGGTGGAATTCTTTCCCATTCTTGCTTGATGTACAACTTCAGTTGCTCAACAGTCCGGGGTCTCCGTTGTCGTATTTTGCGCTTCATAATGCACCACACATTTTCAATGGGAGACAGGTCTGGACTGCAGGCAGGCCAGTCTAGTACCTGTACTCTTTTACTACGAAGCCACGCTGTTGTAACACGTGCAGAATGTGGCTTGGCATCGTCTTGCTGAAATAAGCAGGGACGTCCCTGAAAAAGACGTTGCTTGGATGGCAGCAGATGTTGCTCCAAAACCTGTATGTACCTTTCAGCATTAATGGTGCCTTCACAGATGTGCAAGTTACCCAATCTGGTAACAATCCGGACAGTCCTTTTCCTCTTTGGCCCGGAGGACACGACGTCCATGATTTCCAAAAACAATTTGAAATGTGGACTCGTCAGACCACAGGACACTTTTCCACTTTGCATCAGTCCATTTGAGATGAGCTTGGGCCCAGAGAAGCCGGCGGCATTTCTGGGTGTTTTTGATATTTCGCTTTAGCTTTGCATGGCAGAGTTTAACTTGCACTTGTAGACGGAGCGATGAACTGAGTTCACTGACAGTGGTTTTCTGAAGTGTTCCTGAGCCCATGTGGGAATATCCGTTACAGAATGATATCGGTTTTTAATGCAGTGCCACCTGAGGGATCGAAGGTCACGGCCATTCAATGTTGGTTTTCTGCCTTGCCACTTACTTGCAGAGATTTCTCCAGATTCTCTGAATCTCTTGATGATATTATGGACTGTAGATGATGAAATCCCTAAATTCCTTGTAATTGCACATTAAGAAATGTTGTTCTTGTCCAAACTGTTGGACTATTTGCTCACGCAGTTGTTCACAAAGTAGTGAACCTCGCCCCGTCCTTGCTTGTGAACGACTGAGCCTTTCAGGAATGCTCCCTTTATAACCAATCATGACACTCACCTGTCTCCAATTAAGCTATTCACCTGTGGAATATTCCAAACAGGTGTTTTTTGAGCATTCCTCAACTTTTCCAGTCTTTTCTTGCCCCTGTCCCAACTTCTTTGGAACGTGTTGCAGGCATCAAATTCAAAATGAGTGAATATTTGCAAAAAACAATAAAGTTTGTCTGTTTGAACATAAATATCTTGTCTTTGTAGTGTATTCAATTGAATATAGGTTGAAAAGGTTTTTACGCAACATCCCAACTTCATTGGAATTGGGGTTGTATAATATATAGCACATAATTAAGTTGTTCAGATGCTCTGTTTTAGAGAAACAGATCCAGGATTGCTCACAGTGGTGATGATGGGATCCAGATGTCTGAAGAGTCAAAATGCCCCAAAAAACTCCCTCACAAAAAGTTAATACAGGGTTCAGATGGCTAAATGCTTAAGAACACACAGTTGACACAGTTATTTTTTATATTAAAAAAAAGTCTAAAACACATTTTTAAATCCTTTACTAGTGGAGAGATACATGTAAAGGATTCTAAGGCCCAATAAAAATGTACTTTTTCAGATTTCCGTCTATCACAATTACATGAAAATCTTTTGTAGGTTTACTTCATGTACACCTCACCGAACTGCCACCTACAGAAGTTCTCTGATGACTCAGTGATCGTCGGCCGCATCACAAATGAGGATGACAGAGAGTACAGAGAACTGATTCAGGACTTTGTGGACTGGTGTCTGCGGAATCACCTACAGATCAATGCAGGGAAGACCAAAGAACTGGTGGTGGATTTCCGCAGGCGCGCACATCCCCCTCCAGCAGTGAACATCCAGGGAACGGACATTGAAAGAGTGGACTCTTATAAGTACCTGGGTGTGCATCTTAACTATAAACTGGACTGGTCAGACAACACAGCTGCACTTTACAGGAAGGGACAGAGCAGACTCTACCTGCTCAGGAGACTGAGGTCATTTGGAGTGCAGGGGCCACTCCTGAGGACCTTTTTCGACACAGTGGTGGCATCAGCCATCCTCTATGGAGGGCGGCAGCATCTCCACTGCAGACAGGAAGAAACTGGACAAACTGATCCAGACGGCCGGCTCGGTCCTAGGGACTCCTCTAGACCCAGTGCAGGCGGTGGGAGAAAGGAGGATGCTGAACAAGCTAGCATCCATGCTGGAGAACGACTCCCACCCCATGCGTGAGACTCTGGCAGCACTGGGCAGTTCCTTCAGTGACCGGCTCCTTCACCCCAAGTGTGAAGGAGCGCTATCGCAGGTCCTTCCTTCCTGCTGCTGTGAGACTGTTCAACTAGCACTGCTCCCAGTAGACCACATACACACATACAGTATACACTTACATTCAGAATGCGAACATTTTTCATTGTGCAATATGCTAAGTGCAATACAGATTCCTATGCAACTCTTATTTTATTTTATTATTATCCTTACTTTGTTGTAAATAGTCCAGAGATTTAGCTTTAATTTTTATTATTTATAATGTTGATAAGGTTTATACTGTTTCCCGTTTCTATTACTGAGTGCCTTACTCCTGTTACTCTGCTGCTGCTGTAATACTGTGAATTTCCCCGCTGTGGGACTAATAAAGGATTATCTTATCTTATCTTAACTTATCTTATCTTATCTTATCTTTTGTATAGTACACTAAATGGCTACATTTAAGTGATACTTTTTTAATCCCACAAATGGGGAAATTCCACCTCTGCATTTAACCCATCCATGAAGTGAAACACCACATACACACTAGTGAATACACACACACTAGGTGGCAGTGAGCACACTTGCCTGGAGCGGTTGGCGGCCCTATCCACGGCGCCCAGGGAGCAATTGGGGGTCAGGTGTCTTGCTCAAGGACACCTCAGTCATGGACTGTCAGCACTGGGGATCGAACCTGCAACCTTCCGGTTCCCTAACCTCCAGCCCAAGACTGCCCCCAATGGTGACCCCTGGTTCCTAAATCTAAGATAAGGTTTGCATTATGTGGAATAAAAAAGATTCCTCACACTCCTATGCTTTCTTTTATTAAAATGTGCTTTGAAGAACCGACCAGGTTCTTTAGGGAAAATAAGTGGTTCTGTCAAAGGACTCTTTTTGCCACCTTTGTTTCTTTGAAACTGCAAGAAAAAGACCAACCAAAAATAAGAAGAAGAACATGTTATTCACTTAATTAACATCCAAACATGAATAAGATGTCAGAGATTGATGGAGGACATGTTTCCTTTATACAGTTATGTTATATTTTGGAGTAATTATGTTATCATTTGCTTTTACACTTAATTGACAGTAATATATGGGAGCTGTCATTAGGTGTTGCTATTTCAGAATTAATTGATGAATAAATAATTACTGGAATAACACTGCATAGGTTGCTATATAATTAATTAAAAACATAAACTTAATAGTTAATTTCAAAGTCAGTAAATTAGGTCTTTATTTCCCTAATGATGCTCGTTGTGGTTTTTTATTTAGAGGCGATCTTAATGACAGATGTTGATGCAGAATTGTCATTTTATATTGAAATGTAATATTGTTTCTAGAAGGAAGTTGCTGCATATTAGATGTACAAAACTAAACATTTCAATTTAGTCCAACTACAGTGAACTGCATGAATCATATATGACCATTGTTTAGCGAAAGCTTATCAAAGTATACAGCAATTATGATTGCAACATATGGTGATATTTAGCATGTCCTGGCCAATCTTCTAATATAGCCAATCTTCTTCTAATATAGTTAGGACTTCATTGTCATCCAGATTCAACACGTACTTTACAAGATAAACAGTTCAACAGGCATTATTATCAACTGGTCTGAAGAACTGGCATAAAATGGGTGATTTTTTTGCCACATAAAGAGTCCAGCTCAGCCCACAGAGGGTGAAAATAAGGTCATGGCTCAACACTTGCCTTGGCTTACTGAGATAGAGGAAAGCCAGACTGAGGAACCAGTAAGCCGAGCAACTGAGAGCGAGCCACTCTATTTTTTGTAAAGTTATATTCATCATACTTGTGTCTTTCATTTCAATTAGTTCATCCTTTATGAGCATTTATCCAATGCTTTTTGTATTGTCTTCCTACAGTTTCTCTAAATAAAGTTAAATGTACAGAAGTGTGTCCTATTTAGGTTGCCGTAGTGGTTGGTATGGTGTAGTGTCTACAGTGGGGTTCAGCCCCATCTGGGTAAGCACCCTATGCTATACCAATAAGTGTGCATGGGCAAGACTCCTAACACTACCTTTGCCTACCTGTGTAAAATGATCAAATTGTAAGTTGCTCTGGATAAGAACATGTGCCAAATGCTATAAATGTGAATGTAAATGCATTTTCATTTATAAACTCAACAAAACATGTAATTTGACCAGGGTTGTTCAAACATCTACATACGACCATGTATTAACATGTGGGTAGGTTTGAATGGCACCTTAAAAGTAAAGCAGACTTTATAATTATTACTGTTGGGTTTAAATCGAAGGATTTTGCTTATTTTTATATTCCCATGCAAGTGAATTGTTGTGACCTTACTGCTGAAATACATATGAAATGGCTTTCAGTAGTCAAGGTTTGGTCAAGCCATTTAACTATTACCTAATCCAGGTAACTAGGCCTTCAGGAGTGTCTGGATGTACAACCCCAACTTTCCCCCGGGGAAAGTTGAGGAATGCTCAAAAAACACCTGTTTGGAACATGCCACAGGTGAACAGGTTAATTGGAAACAGGCGAGTGTCATGATTGGGTATAAAGGGAGCATCCCTGAAAGGCTCAGTCGTTCACAAGCAAGGATGCGGCGAGGTTCACCACTTTGTGAACAACAGCCTGAGCAAATAGTCCAACAGTTTAAGAACAACGTTTCTCAAAGTGCAATTGCAAGGAATTTAGGGATTTCATCATCTACAGTCCATAATATCATCAAAAGATTCAGAGAATCTGGAGAAATCTCTGCAAGTAAGCGGCAAGATAGAAAACCAACATTGAATGGCCGTGACCTTCGATCCCTCAGGCGGCACTGCATTAAAAACCGGCATCATTCTCTAATGTATATTCCCACATTGGTTCAGGAACACTTCGGAAAACCACTGTCAGTGAACACAGTTTGTCGCTCCATCTACAAGTGCAAGTTAAAACTCTGCCATGCAAAGCGAAAGCCATATATCAACAACACCCAGAAATGCCGCCAGCTTCTTTGGGCCCAAGCTCATCTGAGATGGACTGATGCAAAGTGGAAAAGTGTCCTGTGGTCTGACGAGTCCACATTTCAAATTGTTTTTGGAAATCATGGACGTCGTGTCCTCCAGGCCAAAGAGGAAAAGGACTGTCTGGATTGTTATCAGCGCAAAGTTCAAAAGCCAGCATCTCTGATGGTGTGGGGGTGTGTTAGAGCCCATGGCATGGGTAACTTGCACATCTGTGAAGGCACCATTAATGTTGAAAGGCACTTACAGGTCTTGGAGCAACATATGCTGCCATCCAAGCAACGTCATTTTCAGGGATGTCCCTGCTTATTTCAGCAAGACAATGCCAAGCCACATTCTGCACGTGTTAGGACAGCGTGGCTTCGTAGTAAAAGAGTACGGATACTAGACTGGCCTGCCTGTAGTCCAGACCTGTCTCCCATTGAAAATGTGTGGCGCATTATGAAGCGCAAAATACGACAACAGAGACCCCGGACTGTTGATCAACTGAAGTTGTACATCAAGCAAGAATGGGAAAGAATTCAACCTACAAAGCAAACGCTTATTGAGTGTTGTTAAAAGGAAAGGTGAACACAGTGAAACAAACATGACCCTGTGCCAACTTCTTTGGAACGTGTTGCAGGCATCAAATGAGTGAATATTTACAAAAGACAATAAAGTTTATCCATTTGAACATTAAATATCTTGTCTTTGTAGTGTATTCAATTGAACATAGGTTGAAAAGGACTTGCACACATAATCAAGAGGGAAGCATCGTTCAAGGTCACCCTATAGGAGGGACTAGACAAGAGCATAACATCAGATGTAGATCCTAGAGGTTGGTAAGTAAAATATGCTTGCATGATTTATGAACTGGGAGGTGGAAGGTGAAACAAGATGTTATTGTTTAATGTTGTTTCCCCACCCACTGATGCACAGTATCTTTGCAAAATTTCAGAAGAGTCAAGTAAAGATTTTTTTCGTTTAAATAGTATAATAATTGTGTTTATATGATCAGAAACATTAACCAACCAGGTTATTTGTGATTTCAGCTTTACTTTAATATTAACAGCATGCCCACATATGCTACAGAATTCATAATGCCCCAAGAATAGATGGAATAGATATACTTTACTAAAATGTATTGAGGACTACAGACTGAGTCCATACATTTTCAGACTAGTCTTAGGGGAATCCATTCTCCCCTGGTTGACACTAGAGAGTGAACAATAACAACTAAAGTAAAACTAGATCTTGCATTTTGGACAAACTAGGTGCAACAGTGCCTTGGTCCTCTTTTATTGGAAGTTTGCAACCCAAGGGTCTGCTCAGTTACTTTGCATGGATTTTCTATTAAGAAATGAGCCAACTGCAAAGTTGGAAACTGAAGCTAATGTTATGTCAAACCTGGTCTCTCACAAATTTTAAGATTTTTAGATAATTTCAAGACAATATCTCTTATTTCAGGGATGCTCAATTCTGGTTCTGGCCCTGGAGATCTACCACAAAATAAATACATGCGTGGTAGATCTAGATGGAATAGAAAGAATAAATGGAATAGATATACTTTACTAAAATGAACTGAGTCCATACATTATCAAACTAGTCATTGGATACTCAACCTGTTCACAATTTTGCACAATCCCAGCTCTGAAGCAGGCCAATTAACATTTTAATGTCCATGCTTATTTGTATTTGTAGCCAGGACCGAACACAAATGTTGACTGGCTGGGGGGTTCATAGGACCAGTCTGAATATCTATGCCAATAAATGATATCTAACTTTATATGTAGGCTACAAGATCAGAACACATTAAT
>NC_051222.1:10803243-10805743 GCF_015220715.1 Pygocentrus nattereri | reverse complement strand
TTCAGAATACAGTTACATTTTGTAAAGGCAGTTTTCAGAATACAGTTACATTTTGTAAATGCATAGTTGAGAATACAGTAACATTTTGTAACAGTATTATTCAGAATACAGTTACATTTTGTAAAGGCAGTTTTCAGAATACAGTTACATTTTGTAAATGCATAGTTGAGAATACAGTAACATTTTGTAACAGTATTATTCAGAATACAGTTACATTTTGTAAAGGCAGTTTTCAGAATACAGTTACATTTTGTAAATGCATAGTTGAGAATACAGTAACATTTTGTCAATGCTGTTTTCAATATAGTGATATTTTGTAAATGCATAGTTGAGAATACAGTAACATTTTGTAAGTGCAGTGTGAGGAAAACAAGAGAGAGAGAGGAGGACAATGGGGGGGGGGGGTAGTGGATCGGGAAGTGCAGGGAATTGGTAAGGTGAGGGGGGGGGTAGTGAGGGCAGCCTTAAAAAGGATGAGGCAGTTGGTCCAGATGACATACCTGTGGAGGTATGGAGATGTTTAGGAGAGAAGGCAGTGGACTTTTTAACCAGGTTGTTTAACAAAATCCTGGAGAGTGAGAGGATGCCTGTTGAGTGGAGAAGTAGCATACTGGTCCCCATTTTTAAGAACAAGGGTGATGTGCAGAGCTGCAGTAACTACAGAGGTATAAAGTTGATGAGCCATACCATTAAGGTATGGGAAAGAGATGAAGCAACGCTAAGGTGAGAGGTTCAGATCAGTGAGCAGCAGTTTGGTTTCATGCCCAGAAAGAGTACCACAGATGCAATTTTTGCATTGAGAGTGTTGGTAGAGAAGTACAGAGAAGGTCAGAAGGAGCTATATTGTGTCTTTGTGGATCTAGAGAAGGCATATGATAGGGTGCCAAGAGAGGAACAGTGGTACTGTATGAGGAAGTCAGCTGTAGCTGAAAAGTATGTTAGGGTGGTGCAGGACATGTATGAGGATAGTGAGACAGTGGTGAGGTGTGCAGTTGGAGTGACAAATGGTTTCAAGGTGAAGGTACAGTTACATCAGGGATCAGCTTTGAGCCCCTTCTTGTTTGCAATGGTGATGGAAAGGTTGACAGATGAGGTCAGGCAGGAGGCTCCATGGACCATGATGTTTGCAGATGACATTGTAATCTGTGGTGAGAGTAGAGAGCAGGTGGAAGAGAATCTGAAGAGGTGGAGGTTTGCACTGGAGAGGAGAGGAATGAAGGTCAGTAGAGACAAGACGGTATACATGTGTGTGAATGAGAGGGAGGCAGGTGGAAAGGTGAAGATGCAAGGAGTAGAGGTTGTAAAGGTGGATGACTTCAAATATCTTGGGTCAACCATCCAGGTCAATGGACAGTGTAGAAAAGAGGTGAAGAAGTGCGTGCAGGCAGGATGGAGTGGGTGGAGACGGGTGTCAGGGCTGATGTGTGACAGAAGGATAGCAGCAAGAGTGAAAGGGAAGGTTTACAAGTCAGTAGTGCGTCCTGCTATGATGTATGGTTTGGAGACTGTGGCTCTGTCTAAAAGACAGGAGGCTGAGCTGGAGGTGGCGGAGATGAAGATGCTGAGATTTTCGTTGGGAGTGACAAGGATGGACAAGATTAGAAATGAGCAGATCAGAGGGACAGTGAAGGTGGAGCAGTTTGGAGATAAAGCCAGAGAGGCCAGGTTGAGATGGTTTGGACATGTGTTGAGGAGGAATAGTGGATATATTGGCCACAGAATGTTGGAGATGGAGCTGCCGGGTAGAAGGAGAAGAGGTAGACCTCAGAGAAAGTTTATGGATGTAGTGAAGGTGGACATGGAGATGGTTGGTGAAAAAGTAGAGGAGGCAGTGGATAGGGCAAGATGGAGGCAGATGATCCACTGTGGTGACCCCTACATTTATATTAGGAAAATCAGGTACAAACCTAAGTGTTACTAAACTCTTTTGAGGAACTGGACGGTCTGAAATATTTATCACTGATGAGCTTAGTGTTGGTTTTATACTGGACACACATGCATTTTGTGGCAAGTTACACGTTTATTAACTGAAAATCAAAAAGCAACCCACTGTATAGTTGGATGTGCAAGAGTGGGTTACTGGGATGTGGTGAATTGTTTGCTTAGTTTATGAGACAGCAGTGGGATTATGGGAGCAGCAGTAGACTGAAGCAGTCGATCAGAGCCAAAAAATGAACTTTTTAAAATACAGGATTTAAAGATGTAGGCATAAGTGACCATGACCTCATTTTTAAACCACCATTGTTTTCAAAATACTGTAAAATTTCAACAGCAATGGTGGTAATGGGAACCAGGTAATGTCTGTAGCATTTAAAGGGGATTTCCAATTTTTTTTTTCAAGATTCTAATAGAATTAAATTGCTAAGATGTAAACAAAGTCATTCAGAGTGGTTTGATGTGAAATGCTTCATTCAAGCAAGATTTCTTCACAGCAGTGGTGATAGGAACTAGGCGTCTTGATGTGTCTGAAAGCTCTCTCGCAGAAAGTTATGACATAAAA
>NC_051222.1:10745743-10798243 GCF_015220715.1 Pygocentrus nattereri | reverse complement strand
CAACTTTAAAATTTGAGATTTTAACAGCGATATACAGCTGCTAAGACCTTTTCTCTGCAGTCTATTAATTACACTATGTAACACAAGCTTTGTTCCCAGCTTTTTAATGTTATATTCCAATTGCTTATGTCTAAAACAAATTAAAAATCGCTTATATTCATCATAAACTTCGCTTTTGTGACCACGGCAACGACAATTATGAATTTTTATTATAGAAACAGACGATTTTGCATCTTCTCATTTATACAGTCAGACTAAGAACACTATAGGCATTGCAAATTTACACAGATTACCAAAAACTGTTCAGAAGTGTGTGGTTTTCCGAGATTTACGACTATACTGCAAATCAGATTCACGAATCAATCCCCAAATATAGTCGCCCATCATGTTCTCATTATATTGTCCTTGGTAACGGTATTCAAAGTTCATAATGTCCTGGTGGAAGCGCTCGCCTTGCTCCTCTGAATAAGCTCCCATGTTCTCTTTGAACTTATCAAGATGAGCATCAAGGATATGGATTTTGAGTGACATCCTGCAGCCCATTGCAGCATAGTTCTTTATCAGAGTCTGGACCAGTTGTACATAGTTTTCATCTTTATGATTGCCTAATTGAAAATTAGTAATTGAAAGCTCTCGACTCCTTATCTAGAGCCCTGACAAATTGTTTTGAGCCCCAACTTGATGTGTAGTGGTGGCATCAGCACCTTGCGTGGGTCCACCAGTGGCTCCCACTTTACATTGTTCTTCCCCACAGTGAATTCTGTCCGCTGAGGCCAGTCCCGCCTGTGGTAGTGCGCTTTAGTATCCCGGCTGTCCCAAAGGCAAATAAAGCAAGGATACTTAGTAAAACCACCTTGGAGGCCCATCAGGAATGACACCATTTTGAAATCTCCAATAACTTCCCAGCCGTACTCATCATACTTCAAGGCACCTAGCAACATCTTGACACTGGTGTATTCCTCTTTCAGGTGCACCGAGTGAACTACAGGAAGAGAGCTCGGCTTTGAGGCTCTTGCATGAGCTGTCTATGAAGAGACGCCACTCATTCGGGCTACAGGTGATACCTATAGCCTCGAATAGACCGGCCACATTGTTGCAGAAGCACAGTCCGTCTTGATGACTGAAGAAGGTGGAAAAAACTTGGTGACGCGTCCTCTGACCTGTGACTTGGACGCTTTCATCTAATAAGTTCCATTGCTTTAGCCTTGATGTCAGAAGCTCAGCGTTGGACTTGGTGAGACCAAGGTCTCTGATCAGATCGTTGAGGTCTTTTTGGTTAGGGTAGTATGGCTTCCGCTCCTCATCTGCACATGAAGAGAAATCGTGATCTTCAGCATCTTCCTGGGTGTCTGACCTGCTGCTTTCTTCTGAAGGTGGTGTTGCTCTGTCTGGAGGTGTTGGTACAGGAAGTTCAGGGCAGTGTGGTACTGGGGCAATAGATGAAGGAATGTCAGGATACATTACAGGCGTTGCATTTTTGCCAGTGCGACGTTTGGAAGGGTCCACCATGCAGAAGTAGCAATTTGTTGAGTGATCAGTCGGTTCAGGCCAAATTCTTGGGACAGCAAAATGCATGGCTCTCTTCTCTTCCCTGTACCAACCTATAAGCAAACAAAATAAAATTTGGATTGAGAATTTGATTTAGGCCTATTTCACACTAATGACTATTTAGTGTATATATTTGATATATTTAACTACAACATGTGAAAAGGTGTTAATTAAAGCTCTTTTAAACTTTAACTGATTTAAAAATTTAGCAAAATAAAAATTTTAATCTGCTATTTAAGAGAGTATCATTTATGCGCTTACCTTCAAGAGTTTTCTTGCAGTGCTCACATGTGAAATGAGGAGCCCATGGTTTGTCTTGGTCAACAACAGGCATGCCAAAATATGCTTTGTAGGCCTCACACATCTTAGCAGATGCTTCCACAGAGTACTTTTTCGCTCTTGTCTTTAAAAAAAGGCCACATACATAGCAAAATGCGTCTGCTGGATGTATGCAACCTCTTGATGCCATCTAAATTGACTAAATTGCTGTGTACTGTAAGGAAAAAGGATGTCTCTCCAAACTTGATAAAAATGGTCAATCTTTATTCCATGCAGTATCAAAGTACAAGAGTGTACTGAGGATTCAGCAGAGCAAGACTGATCACCCGGTAGCAGAGTAACACACAATATATACATTTGAAAGTAGTGGTCCTTCCTAAGCTCCTCCTGTAATGGGTGTGGGGTGAAGTGCGAATACTGTCGTTATCAGAATCTGAATAGAGAATGAATTCACACCTGTCTGTCCAGGTCAATTCCCCTTTGTCTGTGATGGCTGTTGCCCACTTACTATGCAATCCCAATCAATTAGATCATGTCTCTCCGTCTCTCAGGAAGGGCTATAGTGGCCCTATATAACTGTAGTTATACAGCTACCTACAATTCTGTACAGTCCCAGAAAGTTCTAGATAATTCTGGGCAGTTCTAGAAACTTCTTGATAGTTCTCACAATTCCAGAAGCTTCTTAAGTATCTTGAAATATGGCGAATATCCTTAAAAATAGATCAATTTCAAAATATCATTGTGCTGACCACAAAAGCAAAGTTTACAGGGAATAATAATTTTTTTTATTCATTTAGGGTACAAACAATCAGGAAAACACAACAACTGGGAACAAAATTTTTTTTGAAAATTGTTACATGGTGTTATTTGTTGGTGGATGACGATGATGGTTGTGATGATGATGGGTGAGTAGCATGATGATGAAAGCTTGGACAGCTTAGCCATCCTGAAAGCTCATATTTTCATAGTGATAGACATCTGCTGAGAAGTTGTTTGTACATTGTTTTGATCTTATTTCCATGTTGGTGGATGATGATAACAATGAGGAATATGATAGTGCTGGTGATGATGATAAAACCTCGTTCATGTTAAAATTTCATATTTTAATTTGATATTCAGTATTTAAGAAGTTATAACTACATTCTTTTGTTCTTATCTCCATGACGATGGTCGTGATGATGGTGATGGTGATGATGATGATGAAACCTTGCACAGCTTGGCCAACTTAAACTTTCACATTTTAAAAGTGATTTACAGTTACTAAGAATTTTTCCTTTACAGTGTACTAATCATATCTCCATGTTGGTGGATGAAGCCAATGGTGGAGATGATGGTGATGATGCTGATGAGAGCTTGGCCATCTTAACCATCCTAAAATCTCACATTTTTAAAGTCATAGACAGTTCCGAAGAAGTTGATCCTGCATTGTTTCGATCTTATCTCCATATGGGTGGATGATGGTGATGATAATGATGAAACCTTGGATAGCTTGGCTAACTTAAACTTCATATTTTAGACGTATAGTATTTAAGAAGTTCTCCCTACATTGTTTTGTTCTTATCTCCACGTTGGTGGACAGACAGACTGGCCATCTTCTAATTTCATGTTATAATTTGACGTACAGTATTTAAGAAGTTTTACCTACATTGTTTTGGTCTTATTTCAATGATGATGGTGTTGATGATGATGAAGGTTTGGACAGCGTGGCCAACTTTCACATTTTAAAAGTGATTTACAGTTGCTAAGGCTGCATGACCATGTGAGGTCAGAGAACTCTGAGAACTACTAAAAAGTTCTGGGCCGCTTCTGCTTCTGCTACACTCTCTGGGTACAAATACCCTCAAACATCTGTCTTCAGTTCCCTTAGTCACAAACATTTACTTTGTATATTTATCGGGACAGTACCCTTCTTCTGAAAAATGTAGACGAATTGAAGTAAAAATGAGATTGGCAGGAGGAGGAGCTCCAGGCATGGTCCTCCCATTTCATCGTCGTTGTAATCAGTTCATTAAAGGAAAAAACCTCAAACAGAAGCAAACTGGGGACTGGATTTAGGCAAAAATATCTTATTAGGCCTGAATACATAAAAAGAAACAAACATTATGGACTGACAGCACCATTTATCCAATCTGCGAGTAGTCTGGAACTGAATGTGGGCCATATGTCCAAAAGTTTGTAGACACCATCTCCTTCAGGGTTTCTTCTAAAATCAAAAGGCATTAATAGGGAGTTTGTCCTCCATTGTTGCAGTAACAGCCTCTACTCTTCTGGGACAGCTTTACACCAGGTGCTGGAACATTGCTGCAAGGATTTGTTTGTATTCAGCCACAAGAGCATCAGTGAGGTCAGGTGCTGATGTTGGATGGTCAGTTCTAGATCACTCCATCTCATCCCAGTGGTACTGGATGGAGTTCCATTACTCCACAGAGCTCAGTTCCACTGCTCCCAAGCCTGGTGCTGGTGGGCTTTGTACCCTTAGCACTGGGTATGATGATCTAAAGTTTATTGTCAAAGCTTTTTGTGAAGATTATACACACTGTGTGCACAAATTAATGCCTGTGTCAGCAATGGGTGCACTTTGAAGGAGCTCAGTAGTGCCTTCAATAGAGGGACAGTCTGAATACTTTTGGGTATACAGTGTACATTCAGGACCATGGACAGCACCATCAGCTACAAAGAATCTTTACTTTAGTGGTTATCAGTCCCCCATTATTGCAAGTGTAACATGCTAAAGAAATGCTTGTGGAATGATGTTACAATCAGCAGGTTTTTCCGACCAGTGCTGCATTGATGGCTACTCTTTGAACATTGATTATTAATTATAAGTAATTTAGAAGGATGGAATAATAGCCCTGCTAGACAAAACAGCATATGTAGTGTTTTGGATGACTGTGCTGGTTGACCCACTAAACCAGCACTAAGCCATCATAAACCAGCTTTGTGCAGCTTTTTTCAGCAGGGAAGACTGTCTTCTGCTGGTGTCCAATAGCCCTGATAGCAAGAGGACTGTGGGCCACTGTTGGCCCACTGATAGCAAAGCAGGCAGTCCGCTGGTGTTTTGCTCAGCATCTTCCGAGCGACCCACCACTGTTTAAGCAGAGTATTAGACTAAAATCCCACTTATCAAAGCACATTTTCCACTTTAGTTCCACTTTGTAAATGGATCTAGCTCAGTGTCAGCAACAACAGTGTCTATGACCGTGTCCACTGACTTGATAAGGTCAGCACTCGCAGACTGTTTGCCACTGTTTGTCCACCCGCTGGGTGGTCCAAGGGTGGACCAAAAGTGGCAAACAGTCAGTGGGGAGCTGACCTTATCAAGCCAGTGGACCAACATGCTCGCTGTCTAAATAGCCACTACACTGTTAGAAATAAAGGTGCTGTGCAGATACATGTTTCGTTCATAAAAGGTACAAACAATGTAAATGTGCCCTCAAAGGTACAACAGTGGGTTTAGGGCCCAGTTGTGCACCTTCAATAGGTTGTTCCAAGTGAAAAGCATGTATTTGTACTTTTTCATAACAATGTTTTAAAACATCAATAAAATGAAAAGTCCTGGAGACGAGATGGGGTGTGTGGAGTCAATACAACTTAGAAAATATCATTTCAATGGATTACGGAACAGTTATGTTCCCTGACCAAAGGTACTGAGGTGTACTCTTGACGGTTCCACCCCAGTGATGAGATGGGTCTTTATTTCTGAGAGGGTAATGCTATATTTTGTTGTCTGTATGCGTTGATATCACAGTGCAAAGGATTTTAATGACACTGTTTCCAGATGCATTTGATGGTTTCTTATTGGGATCTAAATGTGTTCTGCAGGAAACTAGTGGTCAAAAGCATTAGGCTTTTAAAACTAATGGTCCTTTTTTCTACAGGGCTAACGGAGAAGGGATGGGGAAGATGAGGGTGAACCATATTTTCTCTATTAAACTATTAACAGTGTCTGCTGGGTGTCCGGTAATCACTGATGGGCTGATATCACAGTGCAAAGGATCGAAATGGAACCGATCTGGCGTCCTACGGGAAACTAGAGGTCTCTTATTATAACCGTTGGAAAAGAAAGGAATCAGGTTTTAATCCAGACGGATGTCCTTTTTTTAGTCAGCTGCCTGTTTTTCAAGAAACACAGACAGGGCGCGGGCTGATGACGACGTGGGGGGCTGGCAGGACCCCATCCAATGAAGCTTTGGGGAATGCTGCGTGCTCGGCCGCTGTTGTGGAATTCTGATGCTGCTCTCAGCTGCTCGTCTCGAAGCCCCTGTCTGCGGTGATGCGTTCGCTACAGTATAACCGAGTCGTCGCCCCCCGCTGTAGATCGGCCTCTCACCTCGCATGGCGCTGAGAAAAGCGGCTGAATCCGGCCCGCTGATGCTGAGGATCTGCACAAAGACGTA
Organism: Pygocentrus nattereri; assembly: GCF_015220715.1. Lineage (NCBI taxonomy): Eukaryota > Metazoa > Chordata > Actinopteri > Characiformes > Serrasalmidae > Pygocentrus > Pygocentrus nattereri. The sequence continues at coordinate 10,792,019 of NC_051222.1, read as the reverse complement.
GCGATGGCTGCTGCTCAGATTCACCGAGTGGCTGCTGTGCTGTGCTGTTGAAAAACAAGGCCGTGAATCGCGCTGGTCAGCCACCACAGGCTTTTCTAGCGATGCCGTGCAGGAGATGGCCGATAAAGCAGCGATCTGATGAGGTAGCCTGCAGACGAGGCGCGCACTGAAGGCCAGGCCTTTCTGTCTTTGCTGGTCAGCTCGGTTTGCTTTCTGCAGGTCTTGAAAACGATGCGAGAACAATGCCTCTCTCTAACTTCCTCCACACGACACCTTGGCTGCTTTCTATTGGCTTCCCAGTAACGTAACCTGAGTGCTTAAGTGGGCGCACCTGTGTGTGCAGGAGCGAGGAGGACTGGCGCAATTGTGCGCAATGGCCGCGCCGCGAAGGATCCAACTTACTACTCTCTCAAGCGAGCTCACTCACCCTCCGATCTCCAATAGTCATGTCGCCCAAGAGCTGCCCACCAAGCTGGGCTTGGGCGCAGCTGGTACCCCCGATGAGGACCTACCGGCCTCCGAGACCACCACAGCCTCAGCTAGAATCGAGCTGCTTCTCTTCGAGCCTGATGAACGACGCTGCCCTGAGTTCTACTACCCTGAACTGCTGAAAGTGAAGGTAAAAAACCCCCTTTGAAAGAAACACTATTCGAACCAGAAGACCTGTAGAACATCATAGAACATCTTGATCCTTTTAGGAAACCAGTAAGCATGTGTAGGAATCACCACCAGAACAGAGGCTAGAATGGGGTAGTGGGTATTCCTAATGGGAATTGGGTTCGTAGTTACCACGTCGAACACTTAGTAGTGTCTAGGAATCACCACCCTGCTGAAAAACACATTAGAACCATTGGATTACTTTGGCTTCCTAATGGGAATGGGCTTCATGGTTATTACCGTCAGAGACTTGTAGAACACGTGAATGAACTCCTAATGGTTCTAATATTTTGTTTTCTAGAAGGGCTAACAAGTCTCCTGTTAAACCATTAGAATCCTTTACATTGTGATGTCAAACCACCAGCAAAAGCGCAAACACATGTCTTGGGAATACATGAGCCGTGACGAGTTCAAACGTTCTCCTTTCTTTTTCAAGGTCACAGCCGAAAGCGATCTCAGGACTTTGGAGGTGGTGGAGGACAAGGAGAGGGAGGAGCTGGAGGCCTTGGCAAGAAAGTTAGAAGAGAAATATGTGAGTCAAGGTGCCTTCACAGCGGTAGCATTAGGCCCATCACTCCTTCCCAAACCCAGGGTTCTAAGGGCAGTGGTCAGTTAATCTGTAGAATGATGCTGATATCCTTTGATAATGCTTAAAAAAAGCAGATTGTAACGTGTAAAAATAGTCATGATGGACTGCTGTTCTTTTCTAGGGTGGAGCTCCTAAACGTCGGAAAGACAGATTGCAAGATTTGGTGGACATGGGCTATGGATATGATGAAACTGACTCCTTTATTGACAACTCTGAGGCTGTAAGTTTCAGCAGTATGTTATGTTTTATGAAACATATTGAGTAACTGGGTAATTTAAGTTTTATACAATTTATACAGTTATTGAATTTGATGCTACACATGACAGTATTCTTTGTTTTTTTGCATACTGTCGCAGTCGTAACAAATCCATATATCAAATGTTTTTGTCATTCTAATGAAATTTTACATCATTTTTGGAAATGGTAGCTCTCATTTCCTTTATTGTGTCAAAATCTCATGATGAATGGCGCAGTAGAAATTGCCCACAAAATCTCATTGTGATTTTCCATTGAAAGTTCAGAATGCGTTTTCCTTCTTTTGTAAAGTTACCAAAGATGCGGTGTTTTGTTTTCCGACAGTGACGATATGCTAAGTTATAAAAGTTATCAAATGATGCTTGACTAGGTTCATTTACCTCAGATTTTCTCTACTTCACGAAGACCTATAAACAGCCATTGAACTGGTTTAAAGAACCTCTGTTGAATTGTCTTTTCTATGTTCTCCTTATTTACACCCTTTGTCAAAGTATGATGAACTGGTTCCAGCCTGTCTTACCACCAAGCATGGGGGCTTTTACATAAACTCTGGGACGTTGCAGTTCCGCCAGGCTTCGGATGAAGGTGAAGAAAATGAAACGGATGACTTTGAGGAGAATGTTAAACCCAAGGTGTGTAAATGTTCATTGGAACAGCTCTCAAGTATGTAGAAGTTTTGGCCTTAAAAAAAAGCTGAATTTTATGTGGCTTAGATATTCAGATATCTCACTGTTTCAACAAATGTTCACGGCTGAGATACTGTGTAATTAGGCACTTTATATTCATGCTGCCTTTTTTGAGTTATTGTCAGAGAGCATCTCAAAATGTAGTTCTTTCATATTCAATTCAGTTTTCATAGCCTTAAACTAAATCCTTAGACTGAATTTATTCATTTATGTAGGCCTAACTATTAACCTACATTAATGTTGCCTTCTTAGATAATTGTTTTTAATTTATTTGCCTCATTTGTACGTTTGTACGAAATTTTCCAAATCAAACTTGATTTTAGAAAAGATTCCACGAGCATACAAGACTAAGCAAACGAAGGCTTTAGGATTGTTACCACAATGCAGTTTTAAAAAAATTTATTATTCCAAAATTGTGCCTTTTGTGCTCTCAAAAGTGAAAATACAGTGAGTATGGAGAACAGCTGTATTAGAATTATAAAACATGTTTAGGAACTGCACTGCCTCTGTGTAATGCTGCATTACTTCAAGATTATTTTTGAAAACTGTCATGACCTTAAACTGCAAAAAAATAGTATCTTGTGAAGTGAAATTATCTTAATTTTTGTTTATCTGTTGAATATTTCTTATTTTTAGATGGTTGTGCATTAATTATAACAGTCTACCTCATTTCTAGATGTTTATTAGAATTTAGAACAATCAGCCAACTGTGCTTGCACACTGTGGAATTAGACCTCCACATTTAACCCATCCGTGCAGTGAAACACCCACATGCATGCAAACTAGTGAACACACAGACTAGGGGGCAGTGAGCACACTTGCCCGGAGCGGTGGGCAGTCCTATCCACAATGCCCGGGGAGCAATCGGGGGTTAGGTGCCTTGCTCAAGGGCTCTTCGGTCATGGACTGTCAGCCAAGGGGATCGAACCGGATAGTTGGTTCAAGCTCATTCCTTAAAACTAGTGAAATTATCTGCCAATATAGTGATATTTATTTAATAAAATCACTCAAAACATGTAAAATATGTTTGGAAATAAGTTATATCATCTTAAAATAAGCTTACAACAATCTCAACAAGAGAAATAATACATTTATTGAGTTAAATATATTTATGTAAGTAACTATTTACAGGACACAACTTTTGTAGCGTAAATAACTATTTTCAACAACTAAAACATTTTAAATCATTCACAAATCTTTCAGTTCTTGTTTTATTAGCTCTAGTTTTGAGACGATACATACAAGATACTCCTAAGTCATTTTAAATTGATATGCCATGCATGTAATGGACTAGTACTCTTCTTAGTTTTAGTGATTGCATCTCAGAATGGCATTCTTTTCACTGTGGTGTTGCCAAAGGGTCTATACTTGGTCCCCTCATTTTCTGTTGCTGCTGGGCCATATCTTCAGTGTACATGAATTAAACCTATATAGTCATGTGGATGCCTATTACGCATAACAGTGGTACCAAATTACAAATTATATCATTGTCCCTGACTGGCTAATGATCCATTTTTCTTAAATAATAAAAAAAAAATCCTGTTCTGGTAGTTCTTCAGGATGTCTGTCTGTTTCTCTCTAAACGTTAAATGGCTTTTACTTATTTTTTACAAATTTTTTAAACATTTGAAAGCAATTAATGACTAGGCATCTGCCTGAAGGTACTGAACTCCTCCCATAAGACATTTATTGGGCACCTTCCAAAAGTACTTTTACGGTATTTTGTGAATATGACTTGGAATTTTGCCTTCCTTTGATATGCACGTGATCCTTTTAAAAAATGCAAATAACTGTTTCCGTGTTTAAAGGTTGCTGTGCGTTTATGCTTGAAAAGTCCTGTGTGAATGTGTTTTTGTTTTTTTTTTTGTTTTTTTTCCCCCCCCTCATCCATCTTGCAGAAAAGAAAACTCAAAGAAGGAGTAGAGGAGAAGATGATCAACAACAAGAAGAAGAGACAAGAGACTGTGCTGCCTGAGAGAGACGAGGCAAAAAAAAGGTTTTCTGGTGCTCTAAAGCTTTGCTGATAAGATTTACATAAGTACCTCAAGACATTTAAGGAACTGTTTTCAAATGAAACATGCCATGATGCATGATTTTGTCCTCTTTTCTACAGTGTTCTGCCTACTATGCTGCCTGGAGAGAAGAAAAAGAAAAAGAAGAATGGCAAACCACTAAGCATCGAAGGCATGCTAAGAAAATTTCATAAGGAGAAGCTTCAGCAGCTGCACATGTTCAACGAGAAAGGGAAGGAGGGAGTCACTTCAGCTGACAGCGGCTCCACCAGCCAAGCAGAGGTCCCAGAAGAATCCGCTTCAGCTGATCCATTGTTGACGCTAATCGGTTCAGCAAGTGCAGATGACCTCCTCCAAGCGGTGAAGGCTGCAGATCAGGACTTTGACCTTGATGGGCTCCTGACTGAGGACCAGGACACTGGTTCTCCTGACATGGAGGAGAACCAAGAACCCACGGTTGTATGCCAGCCAGCGAAGCCTCCTGTTTCACTTCCTGATGGATTACCTCCGATGTTAGAACTATACATCCAAGAACTCACTCAGGTACTGCTTTCGCAAAGTTAAAGGTTCCACCGACTTTGTTCACATTGCTGCATCATTTAGTTGTTGAGATGTAAACAAAGTCATTGAGAGTGGTTGAGTTGCTAACCTTGATTTCTTTCCCATGGTCGTGTTGGAAACCATGGGTCACCATGTCTACAACACTAATATAGCCATTTTATTTACTATCCAAAACCACCAATGAACCTACACACAAGTTTTCAATGACAAAATAGTCATACAATTAACTGTTTTGCATTACAGTACCCTTCATGTACCTCAATCATTTTTTGAGGTAGCTTTTAGAGGCATTAAACACTTCAGACATCTAGATTTAGTTACCGCCACTGTGACTAGTTCAGGCAGTCACTTTCTGCATAATTAAAAGGTTTTGAAAAATGATGTCATTTTAAATCCTACCTTGTGTAATACTGTCCTCTAGTGGATAATTCATGATGTTTCTCTCTATAAAACCTGCTCTTTTAGGCCATCAAAGACATGGAAGGAGAGAACAAGATGGAGCTTTTTGCTCCAGAAATAAACAGTGTTTTGCTACAGTAAGTCATGAATAAGGTACTTGTTGTAGAGAAGGTTTCCAAGTAAATTTTAAGCAACAAAGATTAGTTTCTTGCTTCTTTTTTTTTGTAAAGGAATCTTTTTACACCTTTCAACTGACCATTGTCATTTTGTTTGTGTGTCTTTCTATTTTAGTGTGGCGGTTAGGTCTAAGGAGTTGTCCGATAAGGTACGTTCCAGAATCTTTTCCTACCTGGCATCGCAGCTTTCCTGCAAGAAAGGTACTCTGCTTAAGCGAGCCAAGAAACTCCATCTTCTTCATCTGGTTAGTAACTTAAAAAAAAAAACACTACCAAAACAATCTAGGCCAGATTCAAAACTCTCTCATAGGAGCTTCATGCTCTATAGTGCTCTCAAAAAGTACTGGCACTGTGAATTGACCTATGTATAAATAAGTATTATTTCTGGTTGTTTGGGCCCCTGGTTTAGGTTGGGGTTGAAGTCCAGAGAATCTGTAGTTAAGTGAAAGTATGGGTATTGTGTTAAAAAGGGGAAGAACTGAATCTAGTCTAATGTGCTACATCGAACAACAGGAATACTTTTTCGTTCAGTTAGATTTGCCAGGTTGGCTTTCGCTTGGTTGTCAACTTTCTCTCTCAAGTTTCTTTGATTGAGGAATGCTATGGGTGGGGCAGCCCCCATCAGCCTTGTGATTTGGTGATGATACTGCTTATGTAAGCTTTACCCAATTTTAGGACAGGCCAGTATACATCAAAAAGTATTTTGTGAAATATGTCTACGGTTCATTGGATATTCACAGGATGTACCTTATACACTTTGTGTGCCAGGAGGAAGATTAACCTACATGTTTGTGTGCTTGCAAGAGCAAGGCTAACCTACTTAGAAAGAAAACACAGATTTAAGTTCATCGGGGCTTTAACCCCATACACATGCACACACACTACACTGCCTCATGTGGTGCTGCGTTGCTCTGAATTGCTGTTTTATTTTCAGTTTTGGTCGATGATGTACACTACACTAATGCCAGCTTGGTAGTGGTTATTAGCCTGGAGCTCAGTAGAAAAGCAGTCTGGATTGGATGAGCAATGCAGGGATTCCAAATGGCTGTGCGTATGTATTTGCATAAGGCATGCTGAGTATTGTTGATGGCAGTGCTGCTCTGCTGGCATTGTGTTGCCCCAGACTGGGCAACAAAATAAATCACAGTTTTCCCTTATATGATCAATAGAATATAATATGACTTGCATTGCTTATTTTTAATTGCTGAATAAGCTGTTGGAAATAGCTTTTTGTCACTGTTTTTGTTCTTGACCAGCAAACATAACCACCCGCTTAAAAATGATTCTTGAAGGGTTCTTGAGTAAAGAAATTGGTTCTATGTAGAACCACAAATACTCAAAGAATTCTTTGCATGCTTAAAGGGTTCCTTGCATCATTAAATGGTTTCTTTTTGGCAATTTGTGGGAATATTGCTGTTGTTGGAACAAAACTTTGTATCTCCGAAATGGTAAATTTACAGGAGAGAGAAAAAAAAATGCTGTACTTTACTGCAAGTCAGTGGAACCAGATGTTTTAGCAAGCAGTTTTGGGTCACTTCTGTTGTCCTTTATATTGTGTATAAAGGACCAACGGATACAAATTAGAGATACGAGGTTTGATCTGTGAACAGCGATATGCTGTTGATTGTTCTATGTAAAAGTGTTTTGAAAAGGGTTCTATATAGCACCAAAAAGGGTCCTATTCTTACAAGCTTGACATTGCGTAGAAGGACCCCTTTCAAAACATTTCTACATAAAACCATCTACAGCACATTCTCCATCAATCTGAAGAACCTTTCACGATGTAAATAACCATTTAGTTAAGAAAAGGGCTTTGAGTGTTCAGTTCTATATAGAACCATTTCCTTGTCTAAAGAAGCAACCACTTAAAGAATAGAGTTTTTTTTCTGGAGAGGTGGGGAAAGTAAAGTGTAAGCTAAACTTTAAGAATATCACTGTTAAACCCCCCCCCCCCCCCCATGTAATTTGGGGTCATTTCTTTTAGTCCATTCATCATGAAATTTACAAACAATGTAAAGAGTAATGGGTATTTTCAATTTATGTAAAACTGAAAGACGTAAAAAAAAATGGAGATACAATGTATTTCTTCCAACAGCAGTGATGTGCACAGGCCAGGGAAGGAAAATGCTGTTTTTTTGTACTTTACTCACGTATTATTGAATTTGAATCTTACTCAAATACATTTCCAAGGCAAAAGCACTTTTTTACTCCTTACATTTTCATTTAATCCTACAAAGTACGCATTATAAATCTCAAAGGCCAAGATTTACTTTTTTTTTTCTCATCAATCACTTTTTTATTGTAACTTTATAAAATGTGCAATCAGATCAATATCAGTGGAAAATGTCAGCTCATACTTGGCATTAAAGTTAATGTTTAGAAAAATGTAAAAAGTATAGTTTTGGCTCCTCTTTTAACTGAGAGAGATGTTCTCACAGTACCCATATGTTCACTTAAATCCTACAGAGAAGCTATACTTTCCACCTCTGGTATGGGTTAGTTTGTTGCTCGTAATGTAGCTCTAAATTAGTATCTTCTTAATCCTTGTATTATTATGGTTAGTAAATCAGGTTTATAGCTCGAATCCATGTATAATCCTTTCCTCGTCAGGGTGATGAGCTAAGAGATCTGCTGCAGAGACTGGAAGATGCAGTCACCAGAGCCATGCCAGAGCAGATTGACCGTTTCAACGACAGCTGCCAAGCTCACTCTGAAGCCAGAGCTGCCAAGTATGCTGCCTGCTTTATATCATCTTGGTGTAAAACACATTTGTACTGTACCACCCACCAAAGTGACTTTTTATCCAATCGCCAAGAAGCATGGTGCTTTCATTGTGTCGGTCCAACATGAATAGCCTTTATACTTTTTCGCTTGGTAACGTAAATATGGTTTTGGTCTGTTTTTTCCAGACTGGAGGCTGAGAAAGAACAGAGAGCAGTAGATGGGTCTGATGAAGAGGAGGAAGATAAAAGTGGAAAACGGGTCTTTGGACCACGCAAGAGATTCAAATGGACTGAAGAGATCAGGTTCACCATCGCTACATGTTGTAAACATGCCTTTGCACACATTACTGGAGTGCTGCAGTAGTTTACTAGTTTAATGATTAGAAAAGCATGTTTTCCTACTAATTTCCTACGTATTTGCTTATATAAACTTGAAAAATACTACTCCACTTGCTGGCCAACACTGTTGGACAAACAATACAAACTCATGAGTTCGGTCAAGGTTCAAGGTTACAATGCTGCAAGTACAAATGCTGCTGTCTAATAAATAAGATGTTCAGGTTTAGTTTTAGGTCAGAACACCCCTGTAAGTTGTGCCAAACCAGGCTGTATATTCAGTATTAAATATTATAATATGGCAAAATGTTTTGTACCTTGTGTGTGCTTTCAGAGTATTGCTGTCTGAGCTTGTGAAGCTGAAGATGAATTGCTATGAGCTTGAAGCTCCTGACAGCCCAAGCTTAGAAGAGTACTTGAGGACGTTTTTGGAGGATTATGTAAAACCAATGTGGCCTAAAGGCTGGATGCAGTCCAGGTAATGCTTTATTCCTTTTAAGGACTTGCATCATGAAAGCATATGAACAAATAATGTGGAGACAAAGCAGGATTTCTGGATGGTCGGGTTGCACCTTCCTGGGGGTCCCTGAGGACTGGCTTGAGACCCACTACTCTAAAAACCATGTGAACCAAGAAGGTTCACGTGTGGAGGTTCTTTAAACGTTGCACTCACACATCTCATTTACAAAAATGGAACCACTGAAAGGTTCTTTAGGGAACCCAATGTGTGCTTCTGTGGCATCACAAACAACCTATTTTAGCTGTTTTATTACTATTCAATTAAATTTTTTTCTTTGTAGTCTTATTTATTTCACATATAAACATCTTAATAACCACTAGGGGTCAGTAATGCTGGCAGCGTTACATTTTCTGCCTTTCAGCCTTTTTCTAATGCGTTGTCCATCCCCACAGGATCCTACTTATTGAGAGCCGTAGAGTACATGGCCATATCACCGGTGTGGTGTAAGTATGATTATGAATTTGCAAAAGCTATGGATGCTGCTTTTTTTTTTGTAAATAATTAAGTGATGGCAATTAACTCTTTCATTGTGCAGGGCAAGAAAGAAATCTATGACGATGCCAAAATCCAAAAAGGTAAGTTTCAAAATGATGTCTAACCTTTGTATTGACATTATATTGGTGCCTACCTTTTATTTGTTCTCATCATCTAATTGACAGGCCAGTTTTCTTTTTGAAAATGCTGGGGAGGTCCAATTAGTCCCAGCCCTGAAGGGACCACCAGGAGGAGCTGCTGCCCAGCGCAAGCGCCTCAGTCTGCCTCTGAGTACCCAGCAAGCCCCCCAGAACACTGTGAGCAAAGCTTCATTAGATACACAAACATCATATATTTCTCCTCCACTGCCTGAGCTTCAACAAATTAGAGGAGAAGTGGGGAGATCCTCGCTAGGCAGGCATCAGGTACCCAGTGAAGCCACTGATAGAAAGCTTGAGATAGCCGGAAAAGCTCTCTCCAGCGCCCAAACAGGCAACCCAGGTGGTCCACTGCCCACAGATTCATCTCTGAAGATCTTGTGCAATTCTGGAGCAGCTGCAACTTTGAAGCGACTTTCTACAGGGGAGAAGAAACCTCAGAAGCTGATGCTGGTAGCTCCACCTGCCGCTGCTGAAGGTGACTCTGCAGCGGTGCAGGGTGTGGCAAGACTGCTTACGACCACCTCATTTTGCAAAGCCCCTGTTTCTCTGGCAGTGGTGAGTGTCTGTTATCAGATTTTTTTTCTGTCTAGGTTCCTGGTCCTTCATCTTCTAGAACTAACCAGGAGTCCCAGAAGCATCATAGTGTTAAGATGGTAGTAAGAGTGTTATGTGTGATGCTTGCTCTACCATTTAAGAATAATCTTTGTGCGAAGATGCTTTTGGAAAACAAGTAATTAAAAAGTAATTCTAGAGTTGAAGTGGATGTATTAGAGCAGGGAAACCACTAAAAGCCAGGATTTCTCCAGGAAATCTGTGTTCTGTGGCAGCACTCTGAAGAACCTCTTGAGATCTGTGTATATTATTTGTAAAGGACATGTTTAGTTGCTCTTCCATATTTGCTTATTAATATATGGGAATGCAGTCTGACAATCTGCATTATAGTCTGATTTCATGTTTCAAAAACCCCTGTTAAAATTTAAGTTGTTGACATACCTGAGAGGATGACCGTGGTCACAACACAATGTAAGTTTTAATAGTTTTTGCTCTTGGTAAATACAGACTAAAATTAGCTAGATTTTTAAAGAGGTTGTTGCGAAGGGGGGTGGCTCTTCGGATTGAAAAGTGGGATATCTTTTTTTTTTTTTTTTTTTTTTTTTTTTTTTTTTTTTTTTTTTTTTTTAAATGAGATTATATTTCAGATTAGGTACTTTTTGAGGATTGTATTTATAACAATAAGTCAGGCTTTTAATTATTAATTTGCTCCACAAACTGCGTAATACATTTTTTTTTTTAAAGAGAGTACATTTTAGGCCTTAAATATTCAAATGTCTCGTATTTTATGAAGTTAATTAACCAGTCGACCAAACAAAAGGTGTTTCAGAAGAAGTCAATTAGATTTTTTATTTATTTATTTTAAGTAAAAGGTTTTGTAAATATTAAAGTATTTTTGTTTGCATTGAAATAATACATTTCTGACATCCTTTGATTCTGCTGCGTCTCTTGTGTCTATACAGGCAGCTGTGGAAAGCTCTTGTGGGGATCCAGCTCTCCCTACTCCATCACTCTCCCTCCAGGCCTCATCCTATCCCAATGTACCACAGTCGGGGGCTTTAACAAACTTGGTCCCTCTGCATGCTTTGCCTTTCCCTGGGCTGGCTTATGCCAGCAAAACATCTGGACACGCTCAAATCTGCAAAGACTCCATACTAACCAGCCCCGCACCTGGAACTTTCCAGTATGGTCTTACACATGGTGAGTGAGAAACTGAGGCCTAAATCAAGGAAAACACCCCCTTTTCCAGACCGTAATGTGAGAGAACCAGAGTCATTTAATTTCCAGTCAAAATGGCTATAAGTACAAGTCATTCAGGAAAAACGCAGAAAATTATTATTAAATAGAAAATAACACGGGAACCTCATTGACTAAATATAATGTAAAAATGTTCATTATTTAGTGCATCCACCCATACCTTCTTATTACAGCCTCCAGGTCTTGAAGACATCTGCGGGGATATTTTCTCCAAGTTGAGTCTTAGAAGTTGGTTGCATTTTCTGGCTGTCACAATCAAAGTAATGCCAGACAGATTCATTGATCACATTTTCCTATGGGTACTGCATGATGTATTAAAATATGTTTGTACCTACAAACATTATGAAGCCTTCAATCAAAAGTCTTTTTCCTTTTCTCAGTGAGGCTTCTTGGCAGCTACACATCCTTTTAGACATGTATACATACTATTTTTCCACACACGTATTTTCCTTTGACTTTATCAGGGTTTTTTATGTATGTTTGTTTGTTTTAATGCATAACTTGTTGATCATTTTGACTGGAAATTAAATAAGTGAATGATGGTCTTTAACATTTGCACAGTATTGGGTGTTTATGATTAAAAGTAGAGAGAGTGTTGGTATCAGGCCAATTTCTGTAGCCATGATGGTTATTTTTAGATGGCAATAATATTGTGTCAACGAATTTCATGACTCTGTTAGTTCCCATCTCTAATGTTACTGTCCATTTCTCATCCTGTTTTTTTTCTCTCTCTCCCCCCCGTCCCTCTCTCTTTCTCTTTCTCTCTCTCAGGTATTTACTCTGCACTGTGTTCTAGTGTTCTCTATCCTCTCTCTGGTCCTGTCTCCTCTTCTCCGTCTTCTCTCCATGCTTTGTCTACTAGGCCCTGTCCTTTAGGTGACCTTACAGAATTGTGGGAGAACTTTCATCTGTGTGTTTCGTGTTGAGCTGATCACTGTGTGCATTTTCATGAGCTGTGAATTTGGTTTATAGTTGGTGAAATAAAAGTACAGAGCAGCTTCCTGTATTACTGCTTCACAGGTTATATTTAGATAGAATGAAATACTGTCCTATTTGATGTTTCAGCTACTGATTTTTATTTATTTTTGTTTGTTTGTTTATCCACATTCATGCGCTGCCACATTCTGATCTCAAAAAAGCAAAAAAGAATATTTGCTCTATAAGGAGGTCAGATGTACATTGTGTGACAGAAGGAATCTTACTAGCTTAAGGGAGCAGGCTTTGAGACTCGCACTGTTTCATTAACTCCTCAAAAGACACTCTGAACTGCCAAATTAGTAGTAGTGCAAAAATGCATTGTAATACTTTGAGGTTAGAATAGATTATAATCGATTATAATAATATATATTTTTTTTTTGGTCTAAATAAAATTCTTGGTCTGTTGTCTAGCCTAAAAACAGCTCTGTGAATTGATTTTGTCTGTATTCTAGTGCTATGTAAGGGGCACCTGATCATCGCACCTATATGGGCTTGACGTCCCTTTCCAAAATTATGGGCATTAATGTGGAGTTAATAAAGAGCTTTGTGGCGGTAACAGCATCCGCTCTTCTAGGAAGGCGTTCCACAAGATTTTGGAGTGTCATTCAGTTAAAACAGCATTTGTGAGGTCTGCCAAACCCAGATTCATTCATCAGGCTGTCAGAAGTAGTGATTCATCACTTCTGAGAACTTCCACTGCTTTAGAGTACAGTGGTGACATGCTTCACACCACTCCAGCCGACACATGGCGTTGTGCATAGTGATCTTAGGATTGTGTGCAGCTGCTCAGCCATGGAAACCTATTTCATGAAGATCCTGGCTCACAGTTTTTGTGCTGATCTTGCTTCCAGAGGCAGTTTGGAACTCTGTAGTGTCTGATGCAACAGGGGATAGGCCATTTTTTAATTATTATTATTTATTTATTTATTTTTTTTAAATGCGCTACATGCTTCAGCACTTGATGGCCCTGCTTTAAGTTTGCATGGCCTACCGCTTTATGGCAGAGCTATTGTTAGTCCTAGGCACTTCCATTTCACAATAATAGCACTTGCAGTTGACTGGGCCAGAAATTTGAAGAACTGATTTGTGGCAAATGGTGCCATGTTTAGCCACTGAGCTCTTCAGCACGACCCGTTCTACTGCCGGTGTTTCTCTGTGGAGATTTCATGGCTAAGCGCTTGATTTTACACACTTGTTATTGGGTGTGACTGAAACATTATACTACATTTGGCCAGATGGTGTCATTTCTCCAGCAAGATTCTGGTTTTTATTGTACTTTTACCAAAATAGTCAAATTGAATTGCGCTCAAATTTGAGATTTCACAATGCACTAAATCGCTTCCCACAAAATCTAATTTTTGTGAGGTCACAGATACACATTCCTGTGAGTGAGCACCCACCATGCTCTGTACAGTGTCATAAAGCAACAGTTTGGCCAAAATGAAACTAACCATTGCTTCATCCATTGTAAACATGTCTATTCACCTCCTGCGGTGGTGCCCCTCAGGTTATGTATCTTGAAGTCGGGAGGGAATATGCTACTTTCTCTATCTGGCTAATGCAGAAGGAAACTAGGATAGCTGACGTTAGTGCTAGGAACAAATAGTGCATTTATATTTATTAGATGTTACATTAGTGTGTGTGTGTGGGGTGGAGGTTGTATGCTATATCTGCACAATGAATTTTGGGTATTGTAGTGATGAATGAAAACACAAATTGAAACAAAATGACAAATTCTGTCAAACCAATGAGATGCAATGCTGTGCAGCAGATTAGAGAATATTACAGTATTACACATGACATAACATTTTAAATGCTAGTTTTAGGCCAGAATGAACCAAAGTTAGGACAGCCTGTTAGCAAGATTCACTTCTTTGTGTCCCAAACAAGTTTGTCTGTCTGTCTGTCAGTTTGTTTGCATGGAAGTGACAAAGTTGGTGTCATTTGTAAAGGTGGCCTTTCAATTCATTACATGCAAGTTTTCCTTTATGTCTGACACAGATGGAAGTCAGATCCATGCAGAAGGTGCCAACGCACAGAGAAAACTGCACTGAGTTGGAGAAAATCGGGAGGGATGACGAGTATGCTTTCAAACGACATTCTCATGACCGAACTGGACTTTACAGTGGTAAGACCACGGAGTTATTAAAGACTGTTGAGTAAGACTCCACCTTAAAGGTAAAATAAATGCTTTCCATCATTTCCACTTAGAATACATTAAACTTCTAACAAAATGCTAAGCTGTGACGGCTACAGAAGTAAAACTAACCCAGTTCAATCTGAATTCAGACATGACTTTATTGCATTACTACTATTTGGGACCATCGGTGCATCAAGAATGTGGTAGTGGTGCCTTTTAATAATACTAATCTTTAATAACAATAACCTTTAAGTGGAAGACATTGTTTAGTTTAAGTTTTTGGTCCTTACTGTAAAATCTGCACTTAAGAACTTTTGAGGCTGAGGCTTTTTTCCTTCTTTCTCTCACTTGAGATCTCTGAAATGTTTCTCTTTTGATTTCTTTGTCGTTACTGTAAAATCTGCACTTAACTTGGAGGCTGAGGCTTTTTTCCTCTCTTTTCTCTTGCCCGAGATCTCTCGTATATGTTTCTCTTTCATATCAGCACTTGACTTAATATGGGATGATTATGCTTTAAACAGCAGTCCACGTACTTTCCAAAGACCTTGTATTAGAGTATGTGGAAAGATCCTGACCTGTTCAGCTTAATTTTTGGTCAGTTGGCACTGAATTATTTTTTACTATGTGATATCAATTAAAGGTCATTAAAGAAGACACAAACAACCCACAAGGGAGAGGCTATTTTATTTGGATATGAAGGATTGTGTAAAGGATGTTTGGAATTGTTTTGTTTTTTTTCTGAAATTAAAAACGCCATTATTATTATTATTATTATTATTATTATTATTATTATTATTATTATTATTATTATTGTCTCAGGGATTCTTAAGGAGGGGGGTGTTGCATTAAGCACAAACTTGGGAGTAACAGTACTGCATGTAGTTTTGTATGTCAAAATGTGACTGAGATAAACTGATATGATGGTAATATTTATAAATAAAATATGCAAACATTATGGACAGTGTGATCTTTCAGTCTCTGTAAAGTATGATGTTGTATAAGTCTGACTACATATGTAGTGCGCATTGTTTTCTGAACACTGATTTATCCAACTGGTGTGTATTGTTTTTGTTTCATGTTACTTAATGTTGTATTAGAGCCCATAAATCACTGTATTCTACTACACAGACTTTTGTCAAACTCTCAATTGGCTTACAAATGTAAAAGCACACAACTTTTCTGCATGTTCAAAAGAAAAGCATGGTGTACATCAAGTTTCTGTTCTAGGGTCACTGCCGTTTTAATCCATGCTGCCAAAGGTTGTGGATATCTGTTAACATTGCAGCAGTGAAAGCTAATGCTATATTGAAGACAACTAGATCAGCTAGTGGTGGTTTCACTTTGTCCAAAGACTGCTAGAACATAAAACTAGATGTCAAATCATGTTGATGTTTGAGTTGCATCAGGTGTAGCTGTAAGACCACTGCTGACTTCGGTCTTTCATTTAGTGTACATGTAGATTATGTTGCTAGAACAGCATTCCTCTCTCAAAACAAAAAATGGCCAAACAGCTTTAGTTTTTCATGATGCGAAAAAAAAAATAGTTCACGCCTTCCACTCCAGGATGGACCTGTGTAATTCCCTACAATATGGAAGCACTAGTAGGTTCCTAAACAATTTCCAGTTCATCCAGAATGCAGCAGCTTCTAGTCCTTAGTAGAAGAACACTGTTTGAACATTAGTCCTATTACTTTGTCTGTAAATTCAACAAAATACTTCTGTTGACCTGTAGGTCTGTAAATGGGATTTTTCCCCATACTATCTGTGTGGAATCATCTGTATATCCCTGTCAGAATGCCAAGCTGTGTTTGTCACAGGTCGTAGGTCCTCAAGCAGGATAAGGATTACAGGACCGCAGGATATTCACATTTACTGGACTCTGGGTTAATGTGTACTTATGTGCTATGTTGCTGACGTGTTTTCTGTTCCCAGATTGTATTCCCTTAGGAACATTCCCTTAGTGTGTGTTTTACTATGCGTTTTTTATGCCTCCTCCCTTTCCTCATGTATTCGGTATTCTGTATTTTTCCTCATTGCTGTCTTCCCGTCCCATCCAATTTGTGTTGGAAGATTTAAAAGCCTCACAAAGTAATATGTACCTAACGGCTGCATGATCAAACGTTTCTGAAAAATCCATGATGCCTGCAAAATCAAATACAAGTGCATTAATATAAAATAACCGAACATTTGGTTTCTTAAATTTAGGTTTCTTAAATTTTAAATTCGTTTTATATTCCAGTACACACTTTACAAAATGGTTATTCAGACCAGCTTCTAGATCAGTCCCTTCAACAGCTACCTACTAGAAAACCAGAACTCTTTGGCTAGGTAAGGGGTGTCCAAACTTTTTTCAAAGAAGGCCAGATTGTACCATGTCAAAATACTAGATGGCCAACATATTCACGTTTCAAAATACGTTTCAAAAATATTTGTGCATAGAATGAGAGATTTGTGAGCTACTGTTTCCTATCACTGCATAAAAGGTGCACATGGCTTCTTTTATTGTTGGATTGCCAAAACCTCCAGTTTTCAATGTTATGTTTGTGGGTTATAGCCTTCTGCAGGCCTAGTCAGAGAAGAAAGGCTCTTAGTTAGCTAACTTCATTACTGCAGTGAAATGCATCACTGCTGCCACCATCAGGTGAACGGGAGAAGTGCAGCATACTTGCTGGTAAGCCACTTGTAACTCTTTAACAGAAGCCATGGGCCAATTAAAATCTGCCCGCAGGCCGGATTTAGCCATGGGCCGGACTGTGGACAGCAGTGGTCTAGGTTCCCTATGTCAAACACAAGGCACAAGGTCCAGTCGGGCCCATGGCACAATCCTATTCGGCCTGTGAAATAATTTACATTTTCTGATAATTTTGGCCTGTTTTCCCATGAGCCAATTTGGGCCACAGCAAAATGTTAAGTAAAAAATAAAATAAAAACACAGCTGGCCCATGGATTTGTTGATTTTTTTTTTTTTTTTTAAAGTAAGGCCCTTTCAATGGTTGGGTTCGACACTCCTAGGTCTAGGTGGTATGACAGCGTTGATGGTTTCTGAGCTGAACTAGAGTACTAAATGTCTTCTGACACATTTTACATGGAAAAATTCCCTTGAAACCGCTCAGCGTAGATGCTGTTCCAAAGATCTTATCGCTGTGGTAGTTCACTTCAGAAACATGTACTCGAAGGTGAGAGATGCGATGTCCTTCTGACGTAAAACTGTCGCCACACGTGTTGCACTTCTACTTTTTTTTCTCATGTGTCTGAGTATGTTTTTCCAGCTCATACATTGTTCTAAAAGTAAATTCACAGCGATCACATTGAAACCGTTTGGGTACTATTTTCTTGCTGATTTCGTGATGGTGCATGTGTTTTCGAAGATCCTCCAGTCCAGTACAACTCTCCTTACACTGCATACACTTGTAGCAGGGCTGCTCTGCTTTGCTCTTGTGCTGCATCTCGTCATGCTCAGTTAGAAGAGCCAAGCTATCAAAACTCTCTTTGCATTTTGGACCGCTGTAAATGTTACCAAAGTGATGAACTTCCTTTGTGTGCTGTTTCAACACTTCAAAATGTCTACATTCAAAGCCACACATGAAGCAGCTATATACTTCATGTCCCTCCTGGCGTGCTGGGAAGTGTGGTGCTTTTCCACCTGGAGAATAGCTTTGGTGGGTCCTTTTGTGTGCTTGCAAACCCTGTTTTTCACTGAACCTCTTCTCATGCTGAGAACAGTTATAAGGCTTGTCTCCAGTATGTACTGTCTGGTGAAGTCTCATGGTGTCATGACTGAATCTCTTCCCATGGTGAGGGCAGGACTCTGTGCCCTTGTCTTTCGTTGATTAAGAAAACATTTGGAATTTTCTTCTCCTGCATATAAAAGACCATTGGAATACAGTGAGTAAAACAATTTAAGCATAAACACTGTTAAATTACTAGGCATCTTTGCCAACTATTTGTGAGACTGTCATAGCATCAGAACATTTCTAATTACAGAACAGAAACTTTGAATTACTTTGGTACTTAATTCATTAGTGAGTGCATTTACATGCACATCCGACTATTCAAATGGTCATGTAAACACCATACTCAGGTTAAGAAATCCAACAAAGCGAGCTGGATTTTAGATCAGTCAGATTTCGCAGTGCATGTAAACTCTTACTCTGATTTCTTTCGGATTTCTCAGTCTGTGCATGTGCGAAACAGACAACAGTACCAGAAACAAGCAATCAGCACTGGCGTTACATGCAGCAAAACCCTATTGGAACGACGCTGAAATCGACTACGTTCTTGATTTAAATTAAGGATTTAAACATTCTTCGTCTTCTAGATGATGCATGTTCATTTTTTCAGTTAAATTGGTGCAATGTTTAAAAAAAAACATGCAGCATTAAGTTTGTTTTACATTAAGTTTACATCACTCCGTCTTCTGTGAGTTTAGTGGCTCGTTGCAAAGCAGAAATCTGATTACTGACATGTAGACCTGCAGTTTCAACATCGGATTACTCGAGTGCATGTATAAAAGTTAATCGTATTCCTGATAAAATCTCATCTTCTGCAGTTATAAGATTAAGTGCATGTAAAGATAGTTTGTTTGTTTTTTTTTTTGTATATAACCATTGCAGCCCAAAAACAGTAGATATCAGTCTGAACAAAACCTAATTTCTCAAGTTTTTTTTTTTCCATTTTAAAACAGCAACTGACCTTTACACTAAAAATTCATGACTAACAGAAATGGTCCAAAATTGCGTAGGATTTTTCTTACGTTAAAGTCCACTATAAAATAAGAATGAATTTTCCCTTTGCTGTAAAACTACCGTTTTGGAGATGAGGTTTTGTTCCGACAGAGACAATATGCATCATCTGTTTCTGACTTATGCTATCTGACCCGAGTAATTAGCTACAAAACTATGTAGACCTTATTTTGTTGCCAGCTTACCTGTGAGGAAATAGACAAAATATCCACCATCTTTTTTAACTCCCTTTCGCTCCAGAAGTCTCTGGCAATCCACTAGTGTCACTGAGCATCTTAATGAAATCTTCACTGGCTGGTTACGGTCATCTTGGTGTCTAAAAAGCTCCATTTCCTCTCTAAACAGAACCAGCGGCTGGAGACTGTGGTCAATGTTCTGAAAAACAAAACCAGCAAACTAAATATGAGCCTTGTTAGTGACTGATAAATCCCCAGTTTTCCACCCACAGCTGTCCCTTATGCATCCTGATTTAGCCACAAGTTAAGAGTTTTAAGAGATAATTTTTTTTTTTTTTTTTTTTTTTTTTTTTGATCCCACAAACAGGGAAATTCCACCTCCGCATTTAACCCATCCGTGAAGTGAAACACCACATACACACACTAGGGGGCAGTGAGCACACTTGCCCGGAGCGGTGGGCAGCCCAATCCACGGCGCCCGGGGAGCAGTTGGGGGTTAGGTGTCTTGCTCAAGGACACCTCAGTCATGGACTGTCGGCACTGGGGATCGAACCGGCAACCTTCCGGTCACAGGGCCAGATCCCTAACCTCCAGCCCACGACTGCCCCAAAGCCTAGCCACAGGTTACTATCATTGCAAAACATTAAATATGAATATTTTGCTAAGTGTTCTTCTGCAAAATGCTTAAGTGCCTTGAACATTCTTCATACTTCATAACAAAGTGTACACTAAAGACCTGTAACCTAAATTTTAATATGGTAACGAGCAAATTAACCTGTTTTACTCTACACCACAGATTTTTAAGCACCTACATAAAATGTAGAGTAAGAGAGCCATGTATACACAATGATGCCTGGTTAAATTATTCGATCATAAATTATTTGATTTAAAGAGATTCTTAGCAATGCTCTGACCAATTTCTTATAACTACAGTAAGATTTTGGTAAAAGAAATTGGTAAAAAAAAAATTCTTTATAATCTATACTGTTGTCCACATATGATAAAGCTGATTATTAAAACATTTTACAAAATCTAGTATTTTGCAACTTATTACTAGAACATAATGACCCCTTTTATTTTTTCATCATGCATCTTATAAAACGAGCGATGGTGCTGTAGATGATGCTGGGGGCTACTCACAAAGCAGTTAGCTAGACATGAATGTCATTCACTGCTGGACTTTGGGTTCTGGCTGAGTTACCTTTGCTTGGTGAAATACCCCCGTGGATTCAAAGTAATCTTCAGGGTACGTACATGGCAACCTAGGATTCTACTGCCCACAATTCTGCACGTCCAAATATTTACGCATGAGCATCTTTACAGACGACTTGTTTATGCATCAGCAGTCTGATGTAATAACTCTCTCCTCTTCACTTACACTTCATTTCTAAACCTCTCCAACTCTCTCGGTTCATGCTGGCTGTGGGTGTGTAGTAAGGAGCCCCTAACCTGACATAGTGATTGCTTTTTAATGATGTGTGAGCACAAAATAATATATTGAAGCCACAAATTAATATATTCAGGCTACCTATTACTACATAGAGGCCACAAATTAATGTATTGAGAACACAAATTACAAGTTGAGGCCACTATTTAATATCTTGATTATACTACATATTATACTTAAGGGCACTAATATATTGAGGACACTAATAAACACACTCACTAATATATTGAGGCCACCTACTGCAACATTGAGGCCACTACTTACCGTACTGGGACCACATATTACTTGTTGAGGCCACTATTTCACATTTTGAGGCCACAAATAAATATGTTCAGACTACCTATTTCTATATGGAGGCCACTAATTGGTATTCACGCCCATTATTACTGTATTAGAGGCCACTAATTTGTGACAGAAGGATAGCAGCAAGAGCGAAAGGGAAGGTTTACAATCAGTAGTGCAGTAGTGCAGTAGTGCGTCCTGCTATGATGTATGGTTTGGAGACTGTGGCTCTGTCTAAAAGACAGGAGGCTGAGCTGGAGCTGGCGGAGATGAAGATGCTGAGATTTTCGTTGGGAATGACAAGGATGGACAAGATTAGAAATGAGCAGATCAGAGGGACAGTGAAGGTGGAGCAGTTTGGAGATAAAGCCAGAGAGGCCAGGTTGAGATGGTTTGGACATGTGTTGAGGAGGAACAGTGGATATATTGGTCAAACAATGTTGGAGATGGAGCTGCCAGGTAGAAGGAGAAGAGGTAGACCTCAGAGAAGGTTTATGGGTGTAGTGAAGGTGGACATGGAGATGGTTGGTGTGAAAGTAGAGGAGGCAATGGATGGGCAAGATGGAGGCAGATGATCCGCTGTGGCGACCCCTGAAGGCAGCAGCCGAAAGAAGAAGAGGCCACTAATTGGTAATCCAGACCACCTATTGCTATATTGAGGTCACAAATTAGTGCTAATATTGAGCCCACTAATTAAAATATAAAAGCCACTACTTAATACATTAAGGCCACCTATTATTACACTGAGGTCACTAATTAATATATTCAGGTCACGGACTACTAAGTCAAAGTTACAAATTAAAGTACCGAAGCCTCTAATTAAATATGTTGAGGCCACAAATTACTATACTGAGTAAGTTTTAATATATTATGGCCACGGGTTATGAGAAACTCACCTCGTAGCCTCAATAATGTAAACGGTAGGCCCAATATTAATTCGTGACCACACTTTATCAAAAAGAATCAGTATGGCGCCTTAGGGACCCCTCACACATCCACAGTCAGGCGGTTTAGAACAGAAAAAAGTGAATTTCAGCTCTACTCCTCATACTTACGACAAATCCACAAAACGCGCAAAGCTTTAGCAAAGCTAACCCAACTTCAGCCAACTTAATTTAACTGACTCTGACTGACTAACGTTGCTCTTGTGTTGAATTTGACCTTATTAATTCTATAGTCGTAACATTATTTTCTATCATATTGGTTATTAGACTGTGTAGATTCTGGTTGAGTTTATCCTGTGGGCCTCTGACTGAAATATGGTGGAGCTGATTCAGGAGGCAGCTGCACAGGATGGGCCCCCCCTGAATGTAAACAATGCTATATATCAGACTGGGGCTACTCTGGACAATAACGTATGTTTATACCAAATTTGGCTAAAGAAGATCCATACATCGAAATTGAGGACAGAAACCAGATGGCCACACCGGTATAAAACCTGGAGTTGTAAACGGACGTGTCAGAGAATTTTGGCTCTTCTCTCCAAGCTCTTTCGCGAAGGCTTGTCTGTGACTTCGACCTCTCAATGCTAATAAACATCTTTATATGCAAGAGACGAGTGTCACCGAAGAGTTTGTTCCTACACCTTTACAGCATTGCAACTAAAGAAACCACACTCTCACTACGGCCACAGGATTTAGATGAAGACTTTCACTCGATTACAGCCGAGTTTGTCTGCGCCAGCATGAAAAACACACACATTTTTGGTCTTAAAGTCAAACAAATGCAGAAGAACGCGAGTCTGGTCTGTTTACTTCTCCTCTCCCAGGTAAGCTACGCGGGCAGCTTCGTTTTCTCCGTGAACAACAAAATGACGCATTAGCGCCACCAACTGGACTGGAGTCAGAATAGACATTAAAGACGGTGGATAAAAGTGAATAGACATGCTGGTTTTAAGGGAAATTCTGCCGATTACTGCTTATTAACCATTTGTATGTGTGCACAGTTGAATGGTTAAGATGTAAATAAAGTCGTTCAGAGTGGTTTGGGGGTCGAATGCTCCATCTTAGAGAAGCTTATTCAGTCAGAATTGTTCACAGTGGGGGTGATAGGAACCAGACGTCCACCTCGAAAAGCTTACCTCACAGAAAGTTACTACATTATAAGGTTATGAATACACTGCCTGATGTCTGACAAGTTGTTTGCCTCAAGTTTTGAAGCGAGGATTTGGCCTAAAACAGACATTTTAAAAAGTAATTCATGGTGAAGGCCTTCAGGAGAGATAAAATACTTCGCAGAAGTAGTAAAATAGTGCCCAAAGAAACCTTTTTTTTTCAGGGCTACCACTATTTTACCATCATCAACATTATATATAAAAACTGAGAAGATGTGCAGGTTCACTGGCCATTTTGCATAGTAAATAAAACGACAATGGTTGCATTTTGGACAACAGGACCCCTGCTTCCTATCAGTAAAGAAGTCTTAGTTTGCGAGTTTTTCTACAATGACCCCTTTCTAAATCAATACTTCCTATTTCTTATATTACTGTTAAGCCTTTTCACCTGTCTATGAAGCACTTTGAGCTGCTACTGGCATGAAAATTGCTATATAAATTATTATTATTACAATTAATCATGTCGTAACAAACCACCCTAAATGACATGGTTTACATCTGAATGACTGAACTGCACAGAAGTTTAGGAACATTGGTGGAGTTCCCCTTTAAGCTTCTTTGAACATTTTGTCTTCTCCTGTAAGGCCTTTTTTGAATAGCAATATGGTTTCGGTGGTGACTAACCAACACACCACCATCAAAAACACAAGATATACTGGTTTTGCTGGTGACCTATGCTATGCTGGTTTTCTAGCAACTTGGCTGTGCTAAGCTAAATGTGTTTCATCTGCTGTTTGACTACATGTGGTAGCCTCAAGATAGTGACATATAAACACAATTAATCCACTATAATTCTATAAAGCTCTTATATGAACATATATATGTGTAATAAATATGATTAAAGCAAATGCAATGTCAAATGTGGCCAGTTTGTTTTCAACACGAAGTGCAGCTAACAGCTAGCACAACTTGCAACCAGCCCCACTGTGTACCCTCTTTTTGAACTTTGGTTTTTGTAATATCACCAAAAACAGAGCACTTACATGCACCAATCAGGCAAAACATTATGACCACCTCCTTGTTTCTACACTCATTGTCTATTTTATCAGCTCCACTTACTATATAGGGGCACTTTGTAGTTCTACAATCTGCATACTTTGTTCGCTCCCTTTTACCCTGTTCTTCAGTGGTCAAGACCCCCATGGACTCTCACAGAGCAGGTACTATTTGGGTGCTGGATTATTCTCAGCACTGCAGTAACACTGGCGTGGTGGTGGTGTGTTAGTGTGTGTTGCGCTGGTCTGAGTCGATCAGACGCAGCAGTGTTGCTGGAATTTTTAAACACCTCAGTGTCACTGCTGGACTGACAATAGCCCACCAACCAAAAACATCCAGCCAACAGCGTCCTGTGGGCAGTGTCCTGTGACCTCTGATGAAGGACTAGAGGATGTCCAACACAAGCAGATAAGCTATCGTCTCTGACTTTACATCTACAAGGTGGACAGACAAGGTAGGAGTGTCTAATAGAGTGGACAGTGGACACAGTGTTTAAAAACTCCAGGAGCACTGCTGTATCTGATCCACTTGTGCCAGCACAACACACACTAACACACCACCACCACGTCAGTGTTACTGAAGTCCAGAGAATGATCCAGCACCCAAGTAGTACCTGTTCTGTGAGGGTCCATAGGGGTCCTGACCACTGAAGAACAGGGTAAAAGGGGGCTAACAAACTATGCAGAGAAACAGATGGACTACAGTCTGTAATTGTAGAACTACAAAGTGCAGCTATACAGTAAGTGGAGCTGATAAAATGGACAATGAGCAGAGAAATAAGGAGGTGGTCATAATGTTATGTCTGATCGGTGTATATTCTAACTATTACGCCTACAGCATGTTAGCTCCACCCATTTACACTGAAGTTATGAGGGTTTCAGTTCAGACTGCCTTTGGAATGAGTCACAATACAGGACTGTTATTCAGTATAGGGGATATTTGCATATATTAATCTGTTTAATTATAAGAATAGCTTAGAACATGTTCAAGCAAAAAAAATATAATGCCTTTTTGATACACAGGACCACAGAAAAAAAAAATGCAATTACAATGTAGGATATGGGCCCTTTAAATCTCCAAAGTAGCCCATATCTCATATGAGCAAAATCAAACTGGGTCAAAAGATAAAACTGAGCCATTTTTTCTTCATAAGGTCAGCCTCACACTCCTCTGTGCTGCTGCCACGACGTCCATCTACCTCATTCTCTCCCCTCCTATTGGTTGTAAGCAGTCCATTACCAAAGTACACATGGATATCAGTTACTACAGAGGGTCATTAAACATGCACACCTTCTCAAGTAGTACTTTCACACTCTAAAGGTCGCCAGGCCTCAGAGTTTAGTGCCGCACAAGACAGCATGAAGCCTGTGCAGGTGTATCTTGTGTACGTCTTGCTAAGTGCATGCGTGTTCAGAGCATTGTCTGCCAAAGATGCTGAGCCGATCCAAGAGGATAAAAATGTACTGGTGCTGACCGAAAGCAACTTTGACCGAGCGCTCAAACAACATAGTCAGTTACTGGTGCACTTCTGTGAGTATTCATGAGTTTTTATGTTTTGTCTCATGTGATTTATATCTGCATTTAGTTGGTATAGTTCAGTACAAGCATATATGTGGTAATTCTTCAGCTTGATCAGACTGACCAGCAGTGCTATAATCCAGTTTAATAGACGTGTGTGATTTGACTGGTTGTGCAGACTCTCTGTGGAGTGTCTCATTAATCCAGTAATGAGATTGTTAGGTTTAATGACTGGATTAGAAGGATGGTGGGGTTTGTGTTATGGGCAAGGATTAAACCTACCCCTAGACTACATTTTCCCTTTGACTAGGGAGTCTCTACTCAGAATGCTGCATTTGGCTTAATCCTTGTCCAGCAAACAGACCCTTGGTCAGTCAGTCGTAGACAAGGATTTGATGTAGGTCTTAACAGTGAGTTAAACTTTGGTGCAGATATAAGAAATCTGAAACTAAAAGTGTTTGTCACAAATGATTTCCTTGAATAAATGCAATATTTTGAAATACGACTATGAATAGAGGTTTAAAGCCAAAAGGTAGTTTTCTGGACATAGATTAAGCCTAGTCTTGAACTAAAATCCAATGCTAATGGATTTCACCATTAAGAGCTGATTTTCCTGACGGGGATTAAGCCAGGCCCTGGACTACATATTCCCTTTATTGGACACTCTGCATTGAGAATACTATGCAGTACAGGACTAGGTGTAATCTGTCTCCTAAATAATTACGTTTTGTCTAGGCTTAGGTTTAAGGGATGGCCTAAGTAGTTATACATAGATTATGTAATAAGGTGATGTCTTGACTTTTTTCATAATGTTCTGATCAAGCTTTGTTTTTTCATTTTCATAGATGCTCCTCTCTCTGGAGATTCTCTAGGCTCAATCTTGGAATTTGCAAAAGCAGCCAGTGAGCTGAAGGAGGCTGAGTCTGATGTGAAACTGGGAGGAGTTGATGTGACCAAACAGAAGGAACTTGCCAAGACCTTAAACGTTACAGCTGCGCCATCTTTAAGACTCTACCTGTCCGGAGACCAGTACAACCCTGTTTACTGTCCAGGTATCATGAAAGAACAGTTTAACTCATGTAACTGTACAGTGATGAGACATTAGATTAGATCATTTTGGAGATGTGATTGCACAGAATTATTGTCAGAAAGACAATTTATTTTTGTGTAAAAAAAATGAAGGAAAGTAAGTATTGGAAAAAAATGTATTAAAAAATAATTGGACCATGCTTTCAACACATGGATGTTAGACTGCAAGGAGGAAGGCCTTCCCCTATCCTCCACTGTTCTATTCCTTAACTCTATTTTTATGAATCCAACAGTTATAACAAACACTGGCTGAGTATATATGCTGTTTTTTGCTTTAGTTCTGAAGAGCTCTGCCTCCATCATAACATGGCTTAAGAGGAGAACGGGCCCTAGAGCTGACCTCATCAGTGATCTCGACCAGTTAGAGACCTTTATTGCAGAAGATGATCTGGTTGTTCTTGGATTATTTAAGGTGGGATCTTTCACACATGCTGAAGTACATTATATGTCCAAAGGAATCTAGATACCTTGCTACCTTAAGGCAAACCATGTCTAATCTCCATAGAAAAACACTGATAATAGAATGGGAAGCTCTGGAGCAACTGCATTTGCCAACTGTGAGCAAGGGAGTTATAAAGGCAGTATAACTGTGTTCTCTGAAGAACTAGGGCACCATCCAGTACCAGGGAGGAGTCAGACTGGCCTTTTATGGTCCAGAACTAATCATCCAGTAACAGAACCTGACCTCACCATAGTACATGACTGTTGATAATAGCAACGAAATCTTTACAGTAATCTTCCAGCATCTAGTGTAAAGTCTTCCCAGAAGAGTAGAGGCTGTTACATTGGATGCGAAGGAGTCTACAAATTCTGCACATATAGATGATTGTTTCTATCCGTGTGTTTATTAGGATGTCGAGGAAGGTGTGGTAACAGTGTTTTACGATGTGGCAGCTCATGTTGCTGACCTGCCTTTTGGTGTAACACAAAGGAAGGAGATCTTCAACAAATATGACATAACTGATGACTCAGTTCTGCTTCTCAGAAAGGTAAACAAACTGAGGATAACAATCAGGCATAACATTATGATCACCTCCTTGTTTCTACGCTCAATGTCCATTTTATCAGATCCACTTACTATATAGGTGCACTTCGTTGTTCTACAATTACAGACTGTAGTTCATCTGTTTCTCTGCATAGTTTGTTAGCCCCCTTTTACCCTGTTCTTCAGTGGTCAGGACCCCCATGGACCCTCACGGAACAGGTACTATTTGGGTGCTGGATCATTCTCAGGACTTCAGTAACACTGACGTGGTGGTGGTGTGTTAGTGTGTGTTGTGCTGGCACAAGTGGATCAGACACAGCAGTGCTGCTGGAGTTTTT
Source organism: Pygocentrus nattereri (assembly GCF_015220715.1). Classification (NCBI taxonomy): domain Eukaryota; kingdom Metazoa; phylum Chordata; class Actinopteri; order Characiformes; family Serrasalmidae; genus Pygocentrus; species Pygocentrus nattereri. Next base: position 10,763,857 of record NC_051222.1, on the reverse strand, counting down.
AAACACTGTGTCCACTCACTGTCCACTCTATTAGACACTCCTACCTTGTCTGTCCACCTTGTAGATGTAAAGTCAGAGACGATAGCTTATCTGCTTGTGTTGGTCATCCTCTAGTCCTTCATCAGTGGTCACAGGACGCTGCCCACAGGACGCTGTTGGCTGGATATTTTTGGATGGTGGACTATTGTCAGTCCAGCAGTGACACTGAGGTGTTTAAAAACTCCAGCAAAACTGCTGTGTCTGATCCACTCAGACCAGCACAACACACACTAACACACCACCACCACGCCAGTGTTACTGCAGTGCTGAGAATGATCCACCACCCAAATAGTACCTGCTCTGTGAGGGTCCATAGGGGTTCTGACCACTGAAGAACAGGGTAAAAGGGGCCTAACAAAGTATCAGAGAAACAGATGGACTACAGTCTGTAACTGTAGAACTACAAAGTGCAGCTATACAGTAAGTGGAGCTGATAAAATGGACTACGAGCGTAGAAACAAGGAAGTGGTCATATTTTGCCAGATTGGTGTACTTTCCATATGTTGGCTTATAAGTAATCAGTTTCCACTTTCCACATTCTTAAAAATAAAGGTACTACAAAATGTTTGTGTGATATCAATTTGGGTTCCTTGAATGATTTTTGGAGAATTGTTATTGCAAATAAGATGTGAGAATGTGATGAAAGAACATCCACATAATGTGGATCTAGAAAGGACCGTTCACTTGGTAAAGAACCTTTACATTATGTGAAGGGCCACTGAACCTTTAAATGGTCCTTCACATGCACACATTTCTTAATGAAACATGATTTATTTAGGGAAGAAAAATCATTCTGTATAGTGTATACTGTATAGGGTTCTTTAACTCATAACAATAGGAGAACCATTTTTGATGCTTTAATAGAATGATTTTAAGAATATAAACTGGTTTTCCATCAGAAAAGAACCATTTAACCATGCAAAGAACCATTCATGAATTCAAATTGTCCTTTGAGTGTTTATGGTTCTACAGGGAACCATTGCCCTTGCTAAAGAGCTCTTGGAGCTTTTTACAAGACAGATATTTACGACAGGCTAAATATTTACTGTGTGAACTGCTAATCTGTGTCTCTGGTACGTTAAATATATATATATAAATTTTGTCCTAGTCAAAAACTGCAGAAAAAATTGAGATGACAAGCACAACAGTGAAAGAAGATGTCATTCACTTCATCAGAATCCACGAGATGCCACTAGTGACAGAATATAATGGCAAGGTACTTCTACTTGAGTTTCTCTAAACAGATACAGTGTTTAAAAACAAAATTATTAATGATTAATACTTGGTACACATATGTCTGTCTTTGCTTCCAGACATCATCCATGATCCTGAACTCTGTGGTGCAGAATCACTTGGTTCTTTTTATTGACAAGGCCGAGAAAGGATTTAGACAAACGCAACGTGCCTTCAAAAGCACCGCCAAAGAGTTCAGAGGAAAGGTACACATACAGTGTTGAACAGATCGATCGATGGCATTTTCTATTTCATTAGTAAGCAATATACTGTCATGTTATCACACATTACATAGTAAATGCACTCTAATTTACTTATAACGAGTAATCGTCCACCACTGCTCAAATTTGTTTAACAATATCTTGTAGACTTCATTATTTGTGCCGTTGTATGCAAAGGTTTGAACACTCTAGTCAAATTATATGTTGATTTTCTAGTTAGCACATCCTTTTTAATTTAAGCACAAAAAAGTCTACCTATTTATTGAGTGTTAACATACTGGGAAAAAAAACTAAAATGATGTAGTTATGTTATAACTGAAGTTTGGGGGAGGAACATGCCTAAAATCCCTCATTCCTCCAGTGTAATGCCCTATAAATTCACATCCTCAGCTCCCGTGATGAGGGCGTTCGCAGTCTCCATCGCCACCTCATCTCCTCAGTGTTCCTCAGTCTTGCATCAATCCTACTACAGCTAGGAGGAGGATCTGCCCTTCTAGCTACAGGCAGAAGCTGCCCAGAACACCAGCCTGAGTTCTCAGGGTCTCCCCCCACCTCCCATTTACATTTACAGCATATAGCAGACGCTCTTATCCAGAGCGACTCCCACAATTAGTCTTCCCACAAACTACCACCACCATGTTGAAGGCACGGCCTGAACTCACAAAATGTAATTTGACCAGGGTGTGCAAACTTTTGCATACGACTGTTAATATATTTAGTCTATAATATTGTGATTGAAAACTGTAATGTAATCTTAGTAGACTTGTACATGTTTATTTCTTAAATGGAAGTATGTTAATGGTATATATGATGCAGGTTCTGTTTGTGCTGATTGACACGGGGGAGCCTCGAAATGGACGCATCATGGAGTATTTTCATGTGAGAAAGGAAGATGCACCTCTGGTGCGCATGGTTAACTTGACAAACAACTTCCAATATCAGTTGCCTTCAGATCTCCTGGACGCACAAACCTTTACTGACTTCTGTGAAAGTTATCTACAAGGGAATGCTAAGGTGAGGTAATGTTAAGGTGACACACAATAACCTGAAACACAAAATGTCTTTGTTGATCTTTATGATTTTTCATGCTGTTCCAATGAGGATAGGACACATACTGATGATGTGCTTGTCTGTGTGTCTCTATATGTATGTACATCTGTATGTTGCATAGCTGAAGCTACAAAGTGAGCCAGTCCCTGATGGTTGGGACAAGCAGCCAGTGAAGGAGCTGGTGGGAATAAACTTTGAGAGGGTCTCTTTCAACCACAACAAGAATGTCTTAATCCTGTTCTGTAGGTGTTCGCTTATTTCTTGGTGCAGGCCAGTATGCTGTACATTCAGTTGACAAAATCGAAATCACAAAATAGTGCTTTGCAAAAGTTAGAGACCACCCCTCATATGTTTAATTTCCATGTTTTTGCAACATACATTTAACTAAAAATTGCACAGAAGCCTCAACAACTAGATATAATATTAGATTTTACAGGATTTAGTGTTTAGTTCTTTTAAGACACATGCTTTACAAAGAAATCTGCAGGGATATTTTTCCACACCTCTAAAGTTCAGTCTTAGAAGTTGGTTGCATTGTCTTCTTCTCCAATCGAGCCCAAACACATTTAGTCACATTGAGGTCTGGACTCCAGGGTGGACAGTCCATTATTCTAAAAACACCAGCAGCTCTTGTGTTTGATTTACAATTTTTCTTCTTTTAAGTTCTATTTTGTTCTCTCTCTAACAGCTTCTTGATAGCAATATATCCTTTAGACCCATAGCATTCTAGCATTTGACTGCAAATGAAATCAATGTTTAATGGTGTTTAATGATTAATGGTGGTCTTGGACTTTTGCAAAGTAATGTACATTCAAACTACAGTATCCAGTACGTGTAGTACACGTGTATGTAGTTTTATAGCTACACTTTCCAGAATAAAGATTCCAAAGCGGTTCTTGGCTTAGATATACTTTAATTGATACAGAACCTCTGCAATATGTTCTATTCTGTAAACTTTAAATAACTCTCATTTATTTAAAAAATGTCTCTTTACAGAACAACTCATTGAGAAGATAAACTACAGTAGCACCACAAAACTTTTTAGCACCTTTATTTTAATAGCGTACAACCCAAATTCCACAAAAATTGGGAAAGTGTGTGAAATGCTTAAAAGAACACAAAGCAGTAATTACTAAATTTCATTTAACATGTATTACCTTGAAAACAATACAAAAACACCATATTTGATGTTTTATCTTATGGTTGTGTATATATTTTTTAAAATATATGCACATTACAAATTTGGTGCCTGCAACACATTCTAAAAAAAGTTGGGACAGGAGTATGTTCACCACTGTGTTACCTTTCCTTTTAGTAACAATCAGTAATCGTTTAAGGACTAAAGTCGCAAACAAATCCTGTTCTGAAAGTGGATTTTTTTGCTAGTTTTCAGTGGGTGAAATGCAGCATCTAGAAGGCAGCATACGTTCCTCTAAAATGCATTTGGTGGCTTCAAATGTGCAAGTTACCCACTAATACCCCCATAACATGACAGACCCTGACTTTTGAATGTTATACTAATAACAATCTTCTTTGGCATGGAGAACATGATATTCATCATTTCCATACACAGTCTGAAAGGTTAAAACCACAAAACATGTTTCTGCTGTACATCAGACCATTTCAGTTGAGTTTGACTCCTCAGAAATTGACATAGTTTCTGGACGGAGTATACTGACATTGTTTGTCATAGTATTCTCAAGCCCATGTAGTGAAATCCATAAAGAAGCATGCTTGTTTTTTAAAGCAGTGCTGTGCAAAAGCAGGTCAAAGAAAATTTAAAAGTTAGTGTTTCTGGTTTTTTTTTTTTTTTTTTTTGCTTTTTACCTACTGTCCCTACTGTTTTTGAAATTGGGTTTGTAGAGTAGTATTTGAGAACCTCTAGCATTTTGTGGAATTAGATCAAGTTTTCACACAACCTGTTGTACTGAGATTCCCAATATGTTAAAACTTTCTTTTTCCAGATGCCCCATGGAGCCCAGAGTGCCGAGCACTTTTTCCTCTGTTGGAAGAGCTTGCAGAGCACTTCAGTGAAAATGAAGATGTGGTTGTTGCTAGAATCGATATAACAGCAAATGACGTAAACCTCCGCATGTCAGACAGATACCCAACCATTAAAATGTTTCCTGCCGTCTACGCTGAAAGGGTGAGAAGTATTTCAGTCACCAATGAATGATGAATTACAATTTAACATCCCAAACTTAAGAATTCAACTAGTTACTTGAAACTGTGATGAGTTTTGAAAGTGTCCCAGTCTAGATCATTATCTAATTTTATGGAGTATGATGTTTGCAGTGGAGTGGCATCTTTTGCTTATTGTCTTGTGTAAATGTGTGTTAGGTAGTGTCATACTCCGGCGAAAGGAAGTTGGAACCAATAGTTGAGTTTGTGAATGCAGAAAGAGAGCGTGCCAAGATGGACAAAGCTGAGGTCAGCTATTTCTCACCTTCTCTATTTCTCTTTTCAGAATTGATCTGTTTTCACAGTGCATTTTATTAAAATGTCTTACTGCATTTTGTCTTGTAGGAAGAGATAGAGAGGAAGAAATATCTGGACGCACAGAAAGCAGCAGCCAAAGAGGAATTATAGTGATGGACAGATGGACACACACAGACAGAAACCAATACTTGTCTAACTGCTTTCCAAGGATGGCCTTTCAGTCTTGACTTCTGAGACTTTTCAAACTTACTTTTGAAATTCAAGCATAAGCAATAAATTGGATCAGAAAAAACTTTCAGATAATCTTTCAGTTGGGTTTTTAAAAGAACTGTGAACCCTAAAGAACATTTAGGGCAGTGTTTCTAAACCCTGGAGGCCCACTGCCCTGCACTTTTTGGTGTATTTACCCACTCTCAATATACCTGATCCAGCTCATTAATAGCCCTTTATTAGGTTAAAGTGAGTGTGTTAACCCTCTGTTGCATGATGTTGCCTCAGAGCAACAAACTCATCTTCCTAATTTTAAATTAACATTATATATATTATTATACATTAAACATAGGGTTAACAATTAAGGGGAGGAGTTTGAATAGGTCAATAAAAGGCAGGTACTTGGTCACACTATCTCTTAATGGGCATATTTAAACTTTTTTTTAACATTCATGAGAATTTGCAGAAATATGTTCGTTGCCTATAAACAACATTGTGCCACAGTGGAATGGATTTAGCCAGTCACAAGCCAGGTCTCCCCACTTCAGGGAACATGGCTGTATATCTTTTCTTCCCATTGTTGCACAATGTTGCCTCAAGGCAACATACTCCAAAAGGACCTTGTACACATTTTTTTTGTTTGTTTCGAAATGTAATAATCAGGTCCAAAAAAATAAATCAAGGACCAATTTATGCAAGAAACGTGAATTGAATATATATATTTTTAATTGCTCTCATACAGTAGAGGGTTAAAGCAGGGAAAGCACTAAAATGTGCAGGATATTCCTTTAGGGTATCATAAGTAGTCCTTGTATGGGACTTCAATATTTTGGCATAATTCAGTCATTCAGTTTGATTTAAACCCAGGCTTTGTGTGCAAATTGGATTCGTTTCTTGTATCTCATTTTTAGGCTGACTGTTCAGATTTCAAGTCACAAGTGACCAAATCTGATTTGTACAGTCAGATTATAGTCACATTTGCTTGCATTTACATTGGTTGCCCATAGTAATGAGGCACATGTGCATATGCTGGTCAGACAGGGGCAAAACATAGAAAACCTAACAACGATCACTAGCTAATAGAATGGTCATGCTATATTTTACTACAGTTTCATTTTTGTGATACAGCATGAACACTATATGGATAACTTGGTCACCAGGCTGCTAACAAGCTATAGACTATACCAGTAATACTCAGAGACAAGCTTTAAGTTCATATATTTGAATGAATCAGTCATTGTAAACTAGAACGTGCAAAGTAAAAAGTATGTTACCTAAATTGCTTTTACAAGCTTGTACAATTTGTGTTAAAGTTGTAATATGTAAATGTACACCACTGATGCCCCTCATTGGTAGGTATTTGGACCTACCAATGGCTTATTCCAGCTCCTGTCTCCACCCCTCCTTCTTTACACACACCAGTAGATTGTTGTATACAGTATATGGTCAAAAGTATGTGGACACTTTTTTACCCATTGTCAACAGGTGCATAAAATCAAACACATAGCCATGTAGTTTCTACAGACAAACAGTGGAAGTAGAATGGGTCATACTGAAGAGCTCAGTGACTTTAAATGTGCTCACAGCAAGGCTCATAAACACATGGATTGACAAGTTGTGTAGGAACTCCAGTGGCCTACATAGATCCCTGACCTCTACCCCACTGAACATCTTTGGGATGAACTAGAACATTGATTATGAGCCAGGCCTTCTCATCCAACATCAGTGGCTGACTCCCCAAATTGTCTTTTGACTACATGGGCACAAATTCATACAGACACACTCCAAAATCTTGTGGAAAGCCTTCCCAGATAAGTAGAAGCTGTTATAGCTGTTCTGTTGTTTTGGAATTGGATGTCCAACAAGCTCATACAGGTGGAATGGTCAAATGTCCAAATACCATTGTGTATATATATATATATATATATGTATGCATGCATGTATGTATATATGTATGTATATAGATGTTTACACACACTTGCTTTTGGTAATAGCTTTGCCTTCACTTTTGCTGTCTGCCTGTGTACTGATCCCTGAGATTACAATGAGTGTTGGATTGCCCCAAATAAAACCACTAGACGCATGTCTCCTGCCTTTAAGTCTTAATTGTTACACATATGGAGGATTGAGGCAGAACCACATGTGGAAAGTAATTTTATCAGGGACAGTCCATGACTCTGTCATTAAAGCAGGTCTCAAACACAGGCAATCCACTCAAATCCAGAACCAGAACAAAAGGCAAAGGTCAAAAACACAGAAAATATGAAACAAGAATAAAGCTAGGAGACCTACTGTATAAAAAATATGACAAGATTTGCACAGCAGATCAAACAATGGGGAATATATGTTGAAGTAAATAAGTCAAGAATAAGCTGCAAGTTATGAATAGTGGAGTGAGGCTGTAGCTGGGGCTGAAATGAACTAATCCAAGCATGTGGAGTAATGTGCAGTTGCTGCATGTATGTCTCCGCCTTGAATTAAGTTAAAAAAACAAAAAAACATCAAGGCCATCTTATCTTAAACCTGTCTTATCCTAAAGCTTATCTCAAAACTAACATGAAACAATGTGTCAGACATCCAGCAATGTATACATAACCATTTCGTGTAATGGCTTTCTATGAGATAGTGAAGATATTAAAGGCTTCAGTCGTCTGGTTCCTATCACCACCACTGTAAACAATTCTGACTCTGCAAGTTTCTATGAATCATGCTATAGAACAGTTTCATATCAAACCACTCTGTATGACTTTGTTTACATCTTTACTATTTACTTATGCAGAAAGTACATTTCACATTTGACTGATAATATGAAATATGTAAATTAGTGCTGGAAAGTAACTGAGTACATTACAAATTTACAAATAAAAGCAGAAGCAGAAATTGTCATTATTATGATATTATGCTATTGCAACGCAGTTAATGTGTTATTAATACAAATTAAACATGTTGTGAGTAAATGTTTAAGTCTTGGCACTAAACAAAAAAATTTGGATTCATTACATTTTGTTATTTTATACCAGTGGGGAACCCTCAGGGCCATCTAAGCCTTCAGAAAAGGCCTAATGATTTCTGGGAACTGGAAAACCCTGTCTGTAATTTTTAGTTAATTTTTATTCAAAAGAATCAGGTTTGTATTTAAACTCTGAATGCATTACAGCACTACTCTTATTTAATTGTTGAGTTGAAGGCAGGAGGGTTTTTCTTGAAACATCTTAAGGAAAATTCTCCAGTCAGGAACTGTTTTTCTCTGTGGTATCTGAGTAGATAAAGCTAAGCAAGGTCTCCTATAGGTTAGTGCTTCAAAAGCTGAAGAGAGGGGCAAACTAAGGCCAGATTAACCATTAGCAATTACAAAGTGACAGCGAAATTGACCAATCACCTTTGGATTTTCAGAAGATGTGACCAATTTAGCGAGAAAAAAACATCAATGTAGGCCTTCTGGAAGTCCTAGATACATCACTGACTTTGAGTGTGAGCAGCACCATAGTCAATAGGTTGTTATAAATAGAAAACAGCAGTGGAAGCTGTATACTAGCCTCTCTACTAAAAGTTTTCCAGTGAAAATGCTACAGTGTAAAATATATTGTGGCGGCTGCCACTTGCTCCAGTCTGCTCCAGGGGCTCTATAGGCGTTTTATAGCCAGAAATGACCTTCCCTGCTAACTAGCTGTTTTCACGTGCATTTTCTGTTGGTGTTAATAAAAAGCGCTTCTTATAGCAGAAATCATGGGCTCTCATGTGTTTCCCTCTTCGCAAAGATGCTATTAGTGGTGTCAGAAGTGGGATAGTGCCCCTACTGGGCAGGGAGTGGAATGGTGCTTTGAAGGACTTCAAGGCTGATAGCAAGAAAAACAGAACTTGGTGTGAGAGCATTGATAGGAACCACGGGTGGCAATGTCTACAATACAAATATAGACATTTTATTTACTAACTCAATGACCAGTGAACCTACACATGCCTTCATGTGTAACATGAGTTTTATATGTAACACATATAATCATAAAATAGTTTATATATATATATATATATAATATATATATATATATATATATATATATATATATATATATATATATATATATATATATATATATATGTATATGTTGGGGCTATTTTGCCTTACAGCGCCTTGTACACCTCTGCCATTAACAGAATATGTTTAAAGCCAAAATCTACAGGCTTCTGTCTTAAAGGTATCATAAGCTGTAAAAGTTATATTTTGTATATTTATAGCTATCACACTGTGGAGTGGACAGTCTGTGGGGTTCATAGATGTCTGGTTCCTATCATCACCACTGTGAACAATTCTGACTCAGAACAGAACTTTTCAAACCAAACCACTCAGAATGACTTTTACCTTATTGCACCTTGTAATACTAAAATTACTACAAGTGCTTCTTCACCTTGTGTGCATTATAAAAGAATGTTGTTAGGCATTTTTTCTAAAGACTACTGTAAAAAAAACTCAATATTTTTGTGTAATAATTTCAGTGAAGTACATTTCAGAGGCGTTAAAGGGGAAATGGTTTTGAATACCCTGTATGATGCCTCAGAATTTATTTTATGATATATTTGAGAAAAAAGATGTAAGATTTTGGCCAAACCCTGATTTCTGTAGTAGCTTGGCTGCATTGTAAATGAGAATCTCCCACAATGTACTCCAAGTTTAAATAAAGGTTGATTGACCGATTGATTGAAAAAAGGACATTAGAACCATTAGCATTAAAACCTGCTGAAACCTGCTGAACCATTAGGACCCTTAACACTGTGATATCAACCCATCAGGACAAATACAAAATACCATTACTGACTGTTGGGACACCAACAGAAACTTTTAATGACTTCTATTATTCATTTTTTTTTCAGCAGGGGTGTTGTGAGGCAAAATAGTCCCCCAAAACTTATTTTTTCAGATTTAACACAAAATCATCCACACTGCATGCAAAAAAACATGAGGACATGTAGGTTTGTAGACATTGTGAGTCCTAGTTCCCATCACCTCCACTGTGAATGAAGTCTATAAGGTTCTCTACTGTGATCCAGTGAACCACTTCACATCAAACCACACTGAACTGCTCTGTTTGCATCACAACAATAGAATCATGCGAAAACTTTAAAAAATCGGTGGAATGCCCCTTTAAGTTCAAATGAGCAGCTTTCAATGATGGATTTCTTAAACGTAAGATATACGCCCTTGTTTTTAATATATAGATGCAAAGCCGTGATTGGCTACAGATCTTCAATCTGTCCAATAAACGGGCTGATTCAGCTGACCAAAAGGGAGCCTTTCAGCTGATGCCCGTTGGTGATCTAAGGGCGATTACCAGCTGGACGCTTTTCAGAATCAGCTTGGCTCAGCGTTTGTACAACGACGTTAATCTGGCGGCTGCATTAGCAGCCAAGAGAGTTTTAGGGCATCTGGATCACATGAATACTTTTAAAAGGTAATATATGAATAATATTTATACCTTAACTTACATTATTTTTTAGAGAAAGTGGTTTGTTGTGGTTTTAGTCGCTGGAGAGTGACTGGAAACCTAGGTTAGGTTATCGTACCTCTGATTTAATTCATCTAGCAGGTTCCTACTTTGTAGGCTAGCGTGCCACATTAGGTAGTTAGCTATTTAGCTAACTAGCTATATTAAAAAAAAAAAAAAAAAAAAAAAAAAAAAAAAAAAAAAAAAAAAAATATATATATATATATATATATATATATATATATATATATATATATATATATATATATATATATATATATATATATATAATAAAATCGTGTTTTTAAAATATATTTAAAGGATAGCCTTTAAAACACACATCATAAGTACATAATTGTGTTGCGTATTCTGTCCTTGAAACCATAGACATACAAAGCTAATGCTACGTGGTTGAACCTGCAGTAATCTAAGTAACTAGTTGACTAGCTGGCGTTAGCTGCTAGGTTAAGGTAGGTTTGCTAACTTGAGAAGTGGCGTTCGTAATTTCGCACTGTAATTTTGTATTGATCTACTGTCGAGGTAAATACTTGGGCATCCCATCTGTAAACGGTATTTATTTTATATTAAGTTGAGCTTTATTTTAAATAAAGGCACTGGAGTGTGTAGTTGGCTAATTCTAACTATCCTAGTTAGCTATCTGTTGAGCTGCCCCGCTGGCGGGAAATTGGGAGTTTCTTTTGGAGGAAGGTTGCTCTAAATTACACGAAATAAGTAGAACAAAGTAAGAAGGCAGAACAACGTTTGCTGAATGCTTGCTGAATTAGTAAAATACGCCGCATTTTAACGGCGAAAACTAAACTAATAATGGCCAAAAGAATCGATTTTCTTCCACTCCAACGCGTCTGGGAGTCGGTGTCGACTCCTGGGAAATGACTCAAAAGCTGCGTCCAAAACCGCATATTCCCACACTAAGTAGTATGTCAAAAACAGCACACTACCAACAGAAGTCCGTTCATTAGTGTGGTATGTGTAGTATATTGGTATGCTATGTGTTTTTGGACGCAGTTTGAGTCAAAATGCTTGGAGTCGACTCTTCGACTCTGGTTCCTTTTGACTGTCGTACTGATTCAGTGCATCACTCTGCCCTTCATTATCTGACGGTCTCAGTCTGTGCTCTGGCGCTTTATTCACTGAATTAAGTGAAGTCGAGGAGAAAACCTGGACTGGTGCGTCTCTGATGTACACCGCTTTCACTCGGGCGCCGAGTCAATGAACGGTCAATGAGGACCACCTGCCGGCCAGGTTGTCGAATTGCATTTGTAGTTTCCAGCCCAAAAATGCTTAAAACGTGACATAATGCAGGAAACGCCTCCCAAAATGTTCACATCAAAATCAGGCAAATGTCATTTCAGACATATCATAAATGATATAGGCTCTTACCATCATGATATTGTTAATAAATCTACTGGGTACAGTAACTGTTTTGCCTGTGCAGTACTTTAGTTGTTACTAGATTGATCTGAGAAACACCTGAACAAAGAATGTGTAAATAACTTCTATGAAATACTAAAGGACAGTTAAATGACTTAGTATGTGTTTATATTTGTATTTCATATTTCTCAAATCTTGTGTGCACTAATTAATCACTGTTTTCAGAGCATTGTATGTAGGACCCTAATCTTATGCAGTCAGAATAGATCTGCTTTCCATGTGTATTTTAAAATCTTGCTCACCTTTGTTTTATGCCACCTTGCTGTGTGGAACAGATCCTGGGCCATTCCAGTTTCCAACCAGAAGTATGTTCGGTCAGTATCGACACATGAACTGGGTAATCTCCAAGTGTTGGGCCTATACACATCCCCTACATCAATAATCAAGTGCTGGCAACATTAACCACTGATGGCAACAGTGCAGGTAGGCATGGTAGTAGCTTCTTCTCAATTATTAGTGCCACTGCTCATAAACATAAACAATACATTAATCCCAAAAGAAATCACTGTTTTAAGTGATTTGGTAAGATTGGGAATATATTTTATTATATGGAGATATTTGCAAACATCCAACCGCTTTTCAGCAACCTTTTTTTTTTTTTTTTTTTTTTTGGTCAGTGAAGCAATGTTTACTGCACGTTTAGCTGAATAAATTACAGGCAGAAATAAACCCTTGTGTGAGGTGACCAAGTCAGGCCAGTGCTCCAGATATTTTATGCTTTAGTTTGTGTGGCTAAGCTGCTGCACTACTGCAGCCACTTATATCATTTACAGACTTCTGCCTTTGGGTCATTCTCTAGAAGTTTCCACTTTTCTATTGATCCATAGGTGTCACTGATGTTATCTATCTTCTGTTTAAGAACAATGAGGATTAGTAACACCAGTGACATTATCAACGAAAAATGCATTTTACAAAATGGCTGCTACAGAGCATCAAACCACATGTCGTCAATTATGGAATATCCACTAAAATATGTAATTTAATCCATTTGTATTTTTTTTTCTCAATTACTTAAGAATAAAGTAGGTCACATCAGTGAACTTCAACTAAAAGCTTCATATGAAATCATGAGCTAAATGAGAATTTATGATAACTGAAAAGGCACAGTGGTCTTACCATGTGCTTTTCTTCATAGATCCTCAATAAAATGGGTAAAACGAAGTCAAGTGATGTAAATAAATGAAATAAAAACCACACTGATCGCATCGTTTATTTTTGGTTTCACGGTAACACCAGTGACAAGACTTGTGAGCACAACTTTTATTATATATAATTATGTCGTGTTTTCTTTGTCATTTAATTGTGTTCCGTATTCATGCATAGATTATTATAGACAAAATGGCATAAGTGTTTTCTTCAAAATATGGCACTGACCCTTTACACATGACTATGGGGCAAGTAGCAAGCAAAATTGATTTGTATGTTGATTTTTACAACAAGTCATGGATTTATCTGTTCCATTAACCTCTGCCACTGTTTTTGGACGCTGTTGAATCTCACTTAAAGAAAAGCAACTCTCACTTGCATCCTCCCTCAATGCTTCCTATGTTACAGTAAGTCATTTTCAAAGATAGAATATGTCTCTGGACCTTTTTGACAGCTGTCTTGTGAATTGTAGTTTAAGCATAGGTGCCCATTTTCAATAACTTTTCCAGCTTGCTCTCAACCACTTCAACTCGCTGTTCAGAAAGAGGAGACAGATTATTCAAATGCCCTCTGCTAACTTTAGTGAGCTAAGTGGCTAACCAAGCAAATTTTGCAATGCAAAACATTTTTGATAAGCTTGAGTATAAGATGCATTTGAAGTAGAACTGTGCTGAAATGCCTTTGTTTTTGTTTAAACTTCATATTCAAGTTTTAGCAACAATATTAAGTAATGTTTTAATTTTACATACCTGTTTAAAAACTTATTATTGTCTGGTCAAGTATTTAAAATGGCCACAATTATTTTACATGGTCATTTTTATGCACAAGTTTAGAGTAGAAAATAGATTTAAATGTGTGCTATGGCTCTTTCCTTTATGCTTATTTTGCTTTAACTTGAGTGCTTTGGAACTTGAACTTGCTGCTGTGAAACAACTAAGCTAAAGTGACTCAGTCTTTCCTCTGGAGCATCTTGCACTAGTCCTTGATCTTTTAGAATTAAAGGTGCCGGTGATTCCTATCCACAGCTAGGAAACAAATATGTACAGTTTTATTCCCTGTTACAATTAAAACATTGGGTTGTTATGAGGTCTATAAAAGACAGACTGTGGTAGAGTAAGGTACTGTTCCGCTGTTATTTACTGATGGAGTACAATTTGCAGGAGTTTATGTACAGCTTATGTGTCCCAGTGGTTAGGTTATGTAAGTATGAAACGTGAAAATAAAACTATATGGTACTAAAAGACATCTGTGGAGGGACTACAGAGTGACTTGAGTTTAACTAGAAAGTGTCGTTCTAAGGGTCCCGATGGACATCTTGGGTTGTTTGATTTGGGATTATCCTTTTTCGTCTGTTCACCATTTTCCCTCCGTCCCCGCCCTGATTTGGAGCCAGCCCAAAGGGAAGCGAAGGAAAGGTGGAGGGACCTTCTTGAGCTGTAAGACCCTCCGGCCTTTTTTTTTTTTTTTTTTTTTTTTTTTTTTGGAATTTTAAAGTTTTATTGGTATTTTCTGTCGGTTTTATCTAAGAGGCCGTAAACCTTTTATTGTGTCTGCCCAAGCACAGCTTGAGTAATTTTGAACTGGATTTTAAAGTAGATTCTGCCCACCCCCATTGTGCCGTAAGGATCCACCTTTGTTTCTTTTTTTCCTTAATACCGAGAAGTGTTTTTTTTTTATTTTGCACAATTTCTGTGTGTTTTGGGGTGTTTTGAGTGTGTATTTTAATGTTAAATATTAAATAGTACTTTTTAAACCTGGAAGTGATGTGAATGTATGATTTTCTGATCTAGACGAGAAAAGAAGAAGAAAAATCTGTTCGACCTGGTATTGCAGTTTAATATCTGATACGTCCTCTATATGAGGACTACATAGTAAATTGATTTTTAGGACAGGGAGACGGAAGAGGGGCTTGCTCCGTCCGCTCCACGCTTGAAGTACTCCTTTTTCGCCCAGTTCACAGTTCACGAAATACAGCGACTCGAGGACCTGGTAGACATGGATCCATCGCCTCCGGAATGGGCCATGGAGCAGGGACCTCGGGGCGCTCCTGGATTCCATGGAAGCGTACCGTTCGAGGTGCGTTCTCCCAGTGGAAGAACACAGAGCTTGGGGACCTTGACCTATACCCTTTGGGGCATAACGGCAGGCGGATGGTCACCGTCCACCTCTTCAACCCCTTCGTCTCTGCTGAGGCTATACGCCTTTTTCTCCAGCAGTACGGGGAGGTCCAGCCGGGAGAAAGGATGGTCCGGGATGAGCTGGGGATTTGGAATGGGCGCTGCCAATTCATGGTGGAGTTCAGGGAGGATGGGAAGGGGGGGCTTGACGCACCCCCCGCCCTGTTTTTCCCTGAATGGCAATAAGGGTTATTTGTTTTACAGGGGCCAGCCTGCCTTCTGCAGGGGGTGCCTGCAGCATGGACGAGGTCAGTGGGCGCAGGGACTTGCAGTGCAAAAACTGCCTGGGGCAGGGCCACTTGGCCAAGGATTGTCAAAACCCCCGCCGGTGCAAGAACTGCGGCGGGGAGGGACATTTGGCCCACTCCTGCCCAGGACAAGTTACAACTTATGCTGCATGTTGGCGGGGGCAGGGGGAGGGCCTGTCGTGGCCCGGACGGCTGGGGAGGATGGATCGGCTGAGGAGAGAGTGGAGGAGCCCATTGATGTAGGAGCCTCCGCCACCTCCTCCCCGGTGGGGGCCAGAAGCCCAGCCCAGGGCTTGCACCCGCTGACTGGTAAGGAGGCACCCCCAGTCTCCCATCCACCCAAAAGATCGAGGAAGAGGAGAAGGGCTCAGGAGGAGGAGACCGAGAAGAGACAGAGGGTGGGTCCTCCTGAGGCAGCGCCCGAGGGAGCTCCTCCCTCCCCTTCCATGCCCCCTAAGACTGAGTAAACCAGTGTGCTGGTGGGGGATGGGACGCCACCACCTCCACTGTTCCATGGGGGCAGGGAGGTACCCCCCAACGAGGCAGCCTAGCTGGACAGGCTGGCGATCGTGG
The DNA here is from genome assembly GCF_015220715.1 of Pygocentrus nattereri. NCBI lineage: Eukaryota > Metazoa > Chordata > Actinopteri > Characiformes > Serrasalmidae > Pygocentrus > Pygocentrus nattereri. The sequence goes on along the minus strand of NC_051222.1, from coordinate 10,747,592 downwards.
GGGGAGACCAGAGTGGAAGGGAAAGGGGCTCTCCTCTTCTAATTGATTTAAGTATTTTAGTGGTTTGTAAACCCCCCTTTTTTTACTTCATGGCAGATCTTACCATTTTAACTGTGATCGTCAGAGGGTTTCGGAAGGCGACAAAGCGGACAGCTGTGTTTCAGGATGTGGCGTCCACTTCTGCCTCCATATGCTGTTTGCAGGAGGTTCACCTGCGGGACCAGCGAGAGGTAAGGCTCACTGGAGTGTGGGCGGTGTCCACAGGAGTTGGGATTCCCGGCAGATGAAATAGTGACTCGAGGACCTGGTAGACATGGATCCATCGCCTCCGGAACAGGCCATGAAGCAGGGACCTTGGGGAGGCTCCCAGATGGAGCATGTCATCCGGTGGGGGTATCATGCAGTGAAGGAAAGGTGGAGGGACCTTCTTGAGCTGTAAGACCCTCCAGACAGTTTTTTTTTTTTTTTTTTTTTTTTTTTTTTTTTTTTTTTTTTTTAAATATTGGCAGTCGAGTTTGTACATGTAATGTTCTCTTCTCGTTTCACTTCAGGCAGAAGCGGCCCCGCCCTGATTTGAAGCCAGCCCAAAGGGAGGACTTCATGAAATTGGGAAGTCCATGCCAGTCAGCAGGAGACAAGAAACGGGGACTCTCGGTGCCTTCTACCCTCAGCCAGCGTCTTAGGCCGCCGGCAGGTGTGTGGAGGCTCAGGCGCTCCCAGGTATAGCTCGGGTTTCTCTTCATTCACGCACAAATCTTTCGCCTTTTACTAAAGATTTCCGTGGAGGGGAACGTTGACGAGTTCTTCTTATTTTTGAAGGCTCTGCCACGGCAGAGCTAAATCTGTTTTGACGTGTTTAAAATCAGGTGGAGATGTTCTCGCAAGGGTACCTTCACGGTCAACGGTGCGGAAGCGGCGCACGGGTTTGGCGTCGGCCGTGTGGCTAAAGACGGGCGGAGGCGCGGCTGGACCGGTTGTCCGGAGCTGACGGGACGAGCGCCGGCGGTCTGTGGTGTATGCCTGGCCTGGGGTGGGCCTGGGACACGACCCTTTGAGCTTACCGCGCAGTAGTTTCGAGCGTGCCAGGGGGCGGCCTCTGGTTTACTGGCTTTCTGGTTATCGCTTCTCGGCCTTTTGGCTAAGATCAAGTGTAGTATCTGTTCTTATCAGCGCTGTGCTTGAGTAGCTTTTAGAAGGAGCTCCTGAGGTGAACGCAGGTGCAGCAGCAGGTGGCTTGACCGCCGCTGCCGCAGGTGACCCTCTGGACTCCTTTTTAGGGTTTTATTTCTTTTTTTATTGTTTTTTATTTCATTTACGTTATTTAGTTTTAGATTCCTCAGCCGCTCGGACCAAGGATACGGATTCCTGGCAGACGGACCTAAGGACCCTGCCTTTAAGATGACATCCACTGCCTCCGGAAACGTCGTCATGGATCAGGAACCTCGGGGCCCTCCCGGACTCCATGGAGCCGTACCTCGGACGGTGCGGTTCCAATGGAGGACCAGCCAAGAAGGGGATGCGTTTCCGGATAGGATCCCCTTCATCCGGGAGGTCGTCTTTGGGGCGCTGGGCCTGAGCTCACAGGACTTGGTCTGTGCCCAGCGCAACAACGCTCTGAGGTTCTTCGATGTCACCATGACATCGGAGGAGGCCTATGGGCAGGTCCTTGGGAGAGGGGTGGACTTGAAGGGCCATCCGCTGGGCAAGGGGTTCGACTTGTACCCCTTGGGGCACATTGGCAGGCGGATGGTCACCATCCACCTCTTTAACCCCTTCGTGACCGCCGATGCTATCCGAACCTTTCTTCGGCGGTACGGAGAGGTCCAGCCGGGAGAGAGGATGATCCGAG